>NC_083771.1:7489725-7789725 GCF_963514075.1 Conger conger
ATCCATGTCAGCACACGCTCATGCGCCAGAGTGTGACTCACAGTTAACCGTTTTGGAGCGGGTTTAAAAACATGTTATTCCCTAAGAAACACCGCCTGTAAATGAGCATCCATATCATACACGGCGTGAAGTGCTAGCACCGGCACAGCATGCGCGCCTAGTCACTGACAAACGAAACGATGCCAGCGGAGGCCTATAGGTCGTACCCGGTAGAGTGACATTAATAACAGCCACTATTCGTCAAATGTCAGGTCCCGTATATTTGGAGAGGAACGGTTTCATAGCCTTGTGTCGTGTGTATCTCTGTGTGCTTTAATATAAGCATATTTCTCCATCTTTTGAGTTTCGGAGGAGGCAGGTTTCACCGTCTGCGATTCACCTAATGTCGTATATTCTTTGATAAACATGTTAAAAATAGCAAATAAATCGGGCCTCTAGTTTTACTTTCCAACAGATATTACAATTTTAAATAAAAAATGTTTTTAATTTTCAACAGATTCCAATGGCGTCAGTCAAATCCTATTCATTGAGCAGATTACACACTTACTAAATTCATAGATGCTTATACCCTCAACGAGATCATAGTAATACGGCACTTAGATTAAATTTTCATTTAATTATTCGTGTTTCACCGGAAAATAATAATATAATGCCGTTATAACAGTAGCTATCCAAGTTGATATCATCGCAAATCATGCGTTCATTTAGCTTCTCGAAGGAAGCCTATCAGCCTATTTACGCATCGTTCATTTGACCTTTAAACAGTCGCCATTAAAAGCATTCAAAAGATGATACGGTCTGTAAGAATATAGCTATTGTTAGCTACAAATATTGTCTCACTAATGCATTGATCTATCATTTTACACCAATAAAGAAAAGACTCTTATGTGGAAATAGAAACGGCGTGTGACATCTTGACTACAAACGAAGCGTACTTGGGGCTAACACACACAGCGCTGCACATCTTGCTATTCATGTAAACGTCCACCTTGAATCTCCTAATGCAGCCTATTGTGGTTATCGTGAGCAAATGGCTTCCCATCTGGACTTTAGTTATTTTTTTCTATATTTCTTTAGTAGTAGGCCGAACAAAAATGCAGCATTAAAAAAAAATACCTGTCAGATCAGCTGACAGCCCCCAAAATATGTATAAATGTATAGGCTTATATTATACACTCGATCGTGACCACGCAGTCATGGCTTACCACATTTGCTGTTTGTAAATTATGGAGGGCTTATGATAACCGAACATTAAAATGCTGCTTTCACGGAGGGGAAAATCCCATTTATTTTCCAGCAGGACACTGCGCATCACTGTACTGCATGGTTACTTGCACGACATGCACGACAGATACCAGGTACCAGATGAGAAAATACTCACTTAGACGGGGCTGAGAAATGTAATCTCTGGTAACCGCTTGGACGTGCTCCCGGGCAGCAGCCGCTTTTGTCCCGCCAACGACAGAGGAAAGTTCGTTCATGGCTCCGTTAACCATTCCTCTGATCGCCTTCATAGTAATATTCCGCTGTACGTTTTGTTATCGCAGGGATAACTGCGCATGCGTGGTGGTAACGGGGCTGCCCGGCGTCACACATCCTACATTTTACACGTATAATAAGCCGTGAGCTGATCATGGTGCTAATTTGGCTCTGTGAAGCTCCGCAATGAAGGATAATTCATCTTACTGTTATCCTCTGAGACAATTAATTTAATATACATGTTAGTAAGTATGAGAACACTTTTCTGCAAGGTATCAGGAGGTTATTGAGTTAGCCTACAGTATCATTTTACTTATTCAGTAGAGCACGATATGTACAGGAAATTATACAAAACTGCTTGTCACTAGACTTCACGTGAATTAGACCCCTGAGGAAGTTGGGTTTATTATGCCCCGCTAGCTATAGCCAAAAGCCATAGGAAAATATTGGGCACCCTGTCAATCAGTAGCCTACACACCTTTGGCAGAAATCACAGCTTTGAAATGTTGTAGCCAGCTAACAGTCTTCCTGGTATTGCTTTTGGAATCTTTTGCCACTCATTGCAGATTCCAGTTTTTAGGTCTTCTTGCACGCGCCGTATGTCTCCCAGCAGATTTTAAATAATATTCAAGTCTGGGGACTGTGGAACGTTAATCTCTCATTCCTCCAAATAGTTATGTGTTGATTTTGAGGTATGTTTTGGATCATCGTATTTTCCGCTTCAATTTCTTTGCCGACTTTGTTTAGGTTTAGGTTTATTTATTTAGCACAAATTTTAGTACAAATCTGTGCAAGGTGGGAGCGAAGCCCTTACAGGCTTGTACAGAGCTCCACACCTAGCCAACACTTATTACATTTAGTACATTTAGAGGGCGAAATAAAATGTAGCCAATCCAAATCCAACATAGGATGATACGAGAAAGAAAATAGAATGTTTAAGGATTAAACATCAGTTGATACGAGAAAGAAGAAACAGACAACATAGGATGATAATTAAATATAAGATGATATAAGAAAGAAGAAACAGACAACATAGGATGATGATTGAACATAGGATGATACGAGAAAAAAGAAACAGACAACATAGGATGATGACTAAACATGGGATGATACAGAAGAAGAGAAACAAATAACTGAGATAAATATTGAGTAGCAGTTTAGGTAGACATTAGATATTTTTTCAAATGTTTTTTAAACACAGTATGTGAGGACATAGATCTCAGTTGAGGGCTTAGTTCACTCCACAGCTTTGGGCCTCTAAAGGAAATATTATACTGGTGTCTTGATGTTTGTGAGCGCGATAGGAGTAGATTATTGTTGCTGTGTCTCGTTTGATGTGAATGGACATTGGAGGTGGAAATAAATAGATTCTGAAGGGTATCTGGAAGTTCATGTTTTCTATACATGAATTTGTGGATGAATATGCATATCTGGTATGTGTTCACTTTTTCAATCGGCAATATGTTATATTTTTTAAAAGCCGTGACATTACCTTCTGGTATTTGTTGAAATGTATTTGTATCCATTTTTCCTTCCACACGCACAATATTTATTGCACTACTGATAGCCAGACAACTCCAAAGAATAACAGATCCACCCCAATGTTTAGCCCATTGAATCACAATGAAAATGTCCAAATCATGTGTCATTAGTAACCCTTTGAAATTATTTTTTTTCATGAATACGTAGGTGAAAAGGTGAGTTTATGGCCGGTCAACAGGTTGGATAAAGTGTTTTTTCTACTAGCCATAGGCTAAATTACCATATTTCCCCTATGATTCTTATATACCCCAACCCAGTTAAGCACACTCTCATCATAAGATAATAAAAAGCTTCGCAGACTTGCACTTTGCGGTGTGCCTTATGTTGTAATTCACATTGAGGACTGTGAGAGGCAGTATGTCTACGGCGCCTAGTTACACAGGAAATAAGAAGAAGAAGCAGCAGAAGGAAGTTCTAAACAGCGTAGTCGAACCACTTCAATGAATATCAGAACACATGAACCCTACCGGATTATGCAGCTGTTTATTTCAACGTTAATCTGAAAAATAAAGATCAAATATGTCGACCAAAAGAACGCGACTTTCGATTGAGAGGAAACTTGAATTGATTTCTCGTTTGGAAAAGGGAGAGACAGTGGACAATGTATCTCGCGAATTCGGCATTGGGCGGACAACAGTGACCGACATTCACAAAGCTAAAGCCAAAATTAAAAGATTCGTGTCTGGGGCCACGTGCTTGCATTACTGTAAACAACAGAAAACATTGAGAGGCGCACAGAACAAAGAGTTGGACGAAGCGGTGTTTACTTGGTTTGTCCAGGCTCGGGGTCATGGTCTTTCCATTTCTAGGGCGATTCTGTGTGAAAAGGCTAAAGCCATCAACCAGTTGCTGAATGGCGACTCGGAATTCAAAGCTTCAACTGGCTGGCTTAGTAGATTTCGAAAGCGCCATGGCGTTCACTCGAGCATACCCAATGGGCAGCTGGTCACAACTGAGGATCTGGTCACCGACTTAAAGGAACTGATATCTGCCAACCAGTTAAGCAGCGATCAACTGTACACCTGCGATGAAACAGGATTGGTTTCCAAATTCTTGCCGACTCGCTCTTTGGAAACATTCACCACGAAATCGGACGCCAAATGTAAACCCGTGAAGGACAGTGTAACACTGATGCTGTGTGCTAATGCATCGGGCTCTCACATCCTACCACCCTTGTTAGTGGGGACACAATTACGGCCGCGATGCTTAAAGAACATGAATGTTACGGCGTTACCTGTGGTATACAAAGCACAAAGGCAAACACTGATTGACGAAGCATTGTTCAAGGACTGGTTCGACAATCACTTTGTGCCCTGTGTGACAGGAAAGCTTCTGGAACAGGGCCTGCCTCCTAGAGCGGTTTTGCTGTTGGATAATGCGCCCGCTCTCTCGGCAGTGGAGACACTCGTGAGTGGAGACATTCGGTGCTTGTATGTACCTAAAAGCGCGACGTCGTGGTTTCAGAACACGGGCAGTGACGTAATCGAGGCAACAAAACGCAGCTATCAGCGCAGAATGACTGAGTTTTTATTGCGTCCAAGTCCTGGAGATTTAACAAAAAAAGTCCAAAATATATCTGTGAGAGATATACTTTACTTGGTGGCTGGTGCGTGGCAGGCTGTTGGGGAAAGCATGCTTACACATGATTTGAGAAATGTAAACGCTGGGCACAGCCAAGCAAATAACGATTCAGTGCTGAGTACTGAGAACGAATCCGAAAAAGAGATTAAGGGCTACGCGGGGGGAAGTGTGGAAGAGTTGGTTATCTGTGGCAACACAGGCCCTTCCAACCGTAATTTAAAGGATGAGGAGATCGAAGTTGATATTACAAACGTATTGGACCAAAACATCCATGAACACAAAAGTGTCGCTGTGCCAACCACCGTTTCCCACCGTGAGGCAGTGGAGTGTTTCCGGAGAGGGTTAGACTGGCTTACGCAGCAACCAGAGGCGGATCCAACACAGATACTTCTCATCCGCTCATTGATTACAATGGCTGCTAAAAAAGCATTATAAGGATGTTTTTGTTCTGAAACTAGAGGAAGAATTGAGTGGAAAAAGTCACCTATGAAAAGAAATGGCATTGGATAAGACGTTTTAGTTCTTACATATAACGTTTATAATTTAGGGGAGCAGTCTTTTTTACTCGCCTGCACAAATTGTCGTGTATAGTAAGTTTGATATCCTTTTATGCTCTTAGAGGGTTTTTTGCAATTACTAATAAAAAAAGAAATAAAAAAAAAGCAACCAAAATTACTCAATGAATTATGACCGTTTTGAATACGTTCCCAAAAGTTACTGTGCGTAGGAATATTTTGGTTAGTCATCTGTGCGGTTTCTCAGCGCATTTATGCTAGACTTAGTTTGAAGGTGTGTATTCAAATGAGGTCGTATGAATAAATACATGTTTATGTCTCGAGGCCATGTATTTTCAAATATCTTTTTGGCTACTTTTAAATATTGCATAGGAGCTCCATACTTTGTCTAATAAGACTGTATTAATTGATCCTTTATTTAGAGAGGGATACACCAACTGGGACATGGGTTTCTTTTGCAGTGGAGCCCTGTTTACATGGAAAAATGAGAATAGACACATTAACAATCAGACCTGAGTCAAATATGTAACCTTTTCTGTGCTCAACTGATCTTGCCTGGTGCAACTGAGCCAACCAAGAGGACCAGAAGTTGGGTTTGCACTTCATAGGTTCCAATACACCAGACAAGTTCAGTAAAGCATAGGAAAGTATTTGAATCCAGAGCAATTACATATTTCACCCAGGTCTGGTAAATATAAGGCATTAAAAAATTAAAATAATTAATAAATAGACAAACAAAAGAACAATGATTATCAGTGGCTATACGAAACGGCTGCATACGCTCTCCTCAACAGTCAGACCGGCCAGTAGAGATTTAAACTGAGTGGCATCAGGTATTCCAGTCTCAGTGAGCCTAGAGTTTATTCCACACATGGTGCATACAGACTAAAAGCCATTGAACTTCAGTTGGTCTGTACTTGTGGTCAAACCTGGGTCAAATGCATAATTATTTTGGATTCACATACTTTTCTACGCTTTACTGAGCTTGTCTGGAGTACTGGAACCTATGAAATACTCTCATAGGTTCAGCCAACCAGGAGGACTACCTTCTGGTCCTCCTGGTTGGCTGAACTGTACCAGGTAAGTTAAATCGAGCATGCAAAAGTATTTGAATCCAAAACAATTACGTATTTGACCCAGGTCTGCTTGGGGTGTGTCTGATGTAATGCATTCTTGAGATCACACCGCAATTAGAAATTTTATAGGACAACAGCATGGTCAGGTAATATGGTAATATAAGTTTATTAAGGAGCTCTGTAAATGAAATACTAGGCTGCTACCTATCGAGGGCCAGGGATGGCCACCACTCATACGATGTAAACGCATCGCAATATTCTTTTACCCTTAAAGGCCCACAATTAATGTGACTTGGTAAATGACACAGAAAGCTGACCACAGGAAGCGGGAGGGGGAATTGGGTTCTGGGGGCGGGGTTAGACTGTGTGACCCTTTTGTGGGCGTTTTGGCTACGAAAAGCAGGAAGAGAATACTGATGCATGTGGGCCTTAGAAATCATTATCAATAAGTTTACGAAGACCTTGTGGAATAATTAAAAAATGGCAAAACGTGGTATAACAGGGGACCTTTTTAAACATTTAAATAGGCGGGCAAGGATATGTACACACAACCCAGGTATGAATGAGCAAGAGCGTTCAAAATGGCGCTGGTCATGTACACCAGTTTTATTCAAGCCTACCCAATGAATATCATTTAGCCTCAGGGTTCAGAGTCAGGGGTTTTAATTCGGCACTGAAATACATCTTAAATCTTTGGAGACAAAAATAAGTTATATCTGTAGGCACTTCAAGGACTCAGCAAGAAAGGTTAAACAAACTGAAATGGCTTGTACGTAATGTTTTTTTTTTAAAGTTTTTTTTAAAAATTGCTATTAAGGAGTTCATGATATAGCAAAGAGCCAAGAACCATTTCTCTAGTTTTCAACTGTAATTACATTTAACAAAAAGAATGGCATCACCATTCACGGGCAATGTGAACCTTCTTATTACCATCTCCAGCATCCAGATATTATGTAGTATATTTTCCTTGTTAAAATCATAATGTTCAGTACAAATAAAATATCTGTTAGCCTGGCTAAAAGATAAAATAATTAAAAGAGTCCACCACTTCAATCCAATTTGGGGGATAAAAAAAAAAAAGAAAGAAATTCTGCAAGTCAGTATTCACGTTTAAAAGCAGCTCATTGAAGTCCATAATCCCACCCAGACCACAGGAACTCAATTTCCCAGGTTTTTCTTTCTGGTTAGATGATATCACTGGTCTCTAACCAACCGACTGGGATCAATCATTCCACTTCTTGTTTTGGCAGGGGGGGGGGGGGGGGTAAATTAACTTAGGCTAAACGCACATGTGCAGAACACTCCATGATGTGTATCCAGAGAGAGGCTGCTCCAGAGAGAGGGGCAGCTCTAGAGAGAGAGAGGGGCAGCTCCAGAGAGAGAGGGGCAGCTCCAGAGAGAGAGGGGCAGCTCCAGAGAGAGAGGGGCCGCCCAAGAGAGAGAGGCAGCTCTAGAGAGAGGGGCAGCTCTAGAGAGAGAGGGGCAGATCTAGAGAGAGAGGGGTAGCTCCAGCTCCAGAGAGGGGCCGCTCCAGAGAGGGGCCGCTCCAGAGAGAGGGGCAGCTCCAGAGAGAGGGGCAGCTCCAGAGAGAGGGGCAGCTCCAGAGAGAGGGGTAGCTCCAGAGAGAGGGACAACTCTAGAGATAGAGGCAGCTCCAGCTCCAGAGAGGGGCAGCTCCAGAGTCCCAGCTTTCTCTGCCCGCGGCCTCAGGGCCTGTCCTTTCTGTGGGCCTTGTTCCGCAGCTTCCTCTGGGGCCTCTGGGGCCTGGGGGGCCTGCCCTGATGCCCTGGTGGGAAGCCAGCGGGAGGGAGCCAGCCGTTCGAGGGTTGCCAGGGCTCCCCGTAGGCGTAGCACGGGGGCATGAGGTACGGGGCGGGGCAGGGAGGCCAGGGGCCGTTCCAGTCTGGCCCCTGATTGGGCGGCCTTGGGGGCCCTGTCCTATAGGGTGGGAGTAGGGGAGGGCGAAAGCGGGGTCCCAGATAGCCCTCCATCGGTGGCGGTAAACCCATCTGATAGGGAGGGCTGCAGGGACACAGAGCAACATGCCTTCAGACTGGACTGTGAGCATGGGGGCTTCAGACGACAAACACTGTACTCAAACTAATCCACTTCCTGTTGCCTTAAAGAAAATGAATACGCAAGGCCAAGAATTTGACCCAAGATCAGTAAACACCCTCTGATACACAGTGAAAGTGAGAATAATAATAATAATAACAAGTAGTAACCTCATAATAACAAAAACAAATAATATTAAACTAGTAAACAAATAATAATAAACAAACAATAATGTTAAACTAGTAAACAAATAATAATAAACAAACAATAATAATATGATTAATAATAAGTTGTTGCTCTTACATGTAGGGGCCAGGAAATGGCTGTCGCGTGTTGAAGTGCTGGTGTGCGCGTGCCACAAACCGGGAACCGTCTGGTCTGGGGCCCCAAACAGGCTCCTCGTCCGGCTGCTCAATGCCCCGATTGCTGCAGAAGGGAGGAACGCAGGCGTATGGATGATTTTGGAAAGGTCAGCTATGGAGATATCTCGTAAATGAGAGGGATTTTGGGGGTGGGGGGGCACCTTCTCTTGGGCCCTGACTTCAGGTCCTGTATGTAGTTCTCCCTTTCTATGGAGTGGCCCCTCGACCTGTTGAACACTTTAGAGGAGAGAAGTCAGTCACTCACCCCCAGTACCTTTAAATCGCACTCCCAGACAGCAGGCAGACCGAATCAGGATCATTTATTTACTGTATCTCCGTCCTCCATTTTAGTTTTCATCACTTTGTGAAAAAGGCAAAGAGATCATTGCAATTGTTACATTCGTTTTCTTTTAGCTGATGCTTTTTATCCAAAGCGACTTACAGTTGATTAGACTAAGCAGGGGCCAATCCCCCTTGGAACAATTTGGGGTTAAGGGCCTTGCCCAAGGACCCAGATTGATGCAGAATCATATCTTAATCTTGGTCCACAAATTACTTTTGAAATTGTGAGAAGTAAGTTTATGGATTCTCAGTGCATACTTACACTCTATGGTCTCCGCAGGATCCATGCCTTCAACATCTATCAGATACCTAGTGTCAGAAGACCACAGGGTTCAGCTGATACACAGATACCTACAGCGTCAGAAAACCACAGGGTTCAGCTGATATACAGATACCTACAGCGTCAGAAAACCACAGGGTTCAGCTGATATACGGATACATACACTGTCAGAAAACCACAGGGTTCAGCTGATATACAGATACCTACAGTGTCAGAAGACCACAGGGTTCAGCTGATATACAGATACCTACAGTGTCAGAAAACCACAGGGTTCAGCTGATATACAGATACATACAGCGTCAGAAAACCACAGGGTTCAGCTGATACACAGATACCTACAGTGTCAGAAAACCACAGGTCTCAGCTGATATACAGATACCTACAGTGTCAGAAAACCACAGGGTTCAGCTGATATACAGATACCTACAGTGTCAGAAAACCACAGGGCTCAGCTGATATACAGATACCTACAGTGTCAGAAAACCACAGGGTTCAGCTGATATACAGATACCTACAGTGTCAGAAGACCACAGGGTTCAGCTGATATACAGATACCTACAGTGTCAGAAGACCACAGGGTTCAGCTGATATACAGATACCTACAGTGTCAGAAAACCACAGGGTTCAGCTGATATACAGATACCTACAGTGTCAGAAGACCACAGGGTTCAGCTGATATACAGATACCTACAGCGTCAGAAAACCACAGGGTTCAGCTGATACAGATACCTACAGCGTCAGAAAACCACAGGGTTCAGCTGATACAGATACCTACAGCGTCAGAAAACCACAGGGTTCAGCTGATATACAGATACCTACAGCGTCAGAAAACCACAGGGTTCAGCTGATATACGGATACATACACTGTCAGAAAACCACAGGGTTCAGCTGATATACAGATACCTACAGTGTCAGAAGACCACAGGGTTCAGCTGATATACAGATACATACAGCGTCATAAAACCACAGGGTTCAGCTGATATACAGATACCTACAGTGTCAGAAGACCACAGGGTTCAGCTGATATACAGATACCTACAGTGTCAGAAGACCACAGGGTTCAGCTGATACACAGATACCTACAGCGTCAGAAAACCACAGGGTTCAGCTGATATACAGATACCTACAGTGTCAGAAGACCACAGGGTTCAGCTGATATACAGATACCTAGTGTCAGAAGACCACAGGGTTCAGCTGATATACAGATACCTACAGTGTCAGAAAACCACAGGGTTCAGCTGATATACAGATACCTACAGTGTCAGAAAACCACAGGGTTCAGCTGATACACAGATACCTACAGCGTCAGAAAACCACAGGGTTCAGCTGATATACAGATACCTACAGTGTCAGAAGACCACAGGGTTCAGCTGATATACAGATACCTACAGTGTCAGAAAACCACAGGGCTCAGCTGATATACAGATACCTACAGTGTCAGAAAACCACAGGGTTCAGCTGATATACAGATACCTACAGTGTCAGAAGACCACAGGGTTCAGCTGATATACAGACACCTAGTGTCAGAAGACCACAGGGTTCAGCTGATATACAGATACCTACAGTGTCAGAAAACCACAGGGTTCAGCTGATATACAGATACCTAGTGTCAGAAAACCACAGGGTTCAGCTGATATACAGATACCTACAGCGTCAGAAAACCACAGGGTTCAGCTGATATACGGATACATACACTGTCAGAAAACCACAGGGTTCAGCTGATATACAGATACCTACAGTGTCAGAAGACCACAGGGTTCAGCTGATATACAGATACCTACAGTGTCAGAAAACCACAGGGTTCAGCTGATATACAGATACATACAGCGTCAGAAAACCACAGGGTTCAGCTGATACACAGATACCTACAGTGTCAGAAAACCACAGGTCTCAGCTGATATACAGATACCTACAGTGTCAGAAAACCACAGGGTTCAGCTGATATACAGATACCTACAGTGTCAGAAAACCACAGGGCTCAGCTGATATACAGATACCTACAGTGTCAGAAAACCACAGGGTTCAGCTGATATACAGATACCTACAGTGTCAGAAGACCACAGGGTTCAGCTGATATACAGATACCTACAGTGTCAGAAGACCACAGGGTTCAGCTGATATACAGATACCTACAGTGTCAGAAAACCACAGGGTTCAGCTGATATACAGATACCTACAGTGTCAGAAGACCACAGGGTTCAGCTGATATACAGATACCTACAGCGTCAGAAAACCACAGGGTTCAGCTGATAGATACCTACAGCGTCAGAAAACCACAGGGTTCAGCTGATATACAGATACCTACAGCGTCAGAAAACCACAGGGTTCAGCTGATATACGGATACATACACTGTCAGAAAACCACAGGGTTCAGCTGATATACAGATACCTACAGTGTCAGAAGACCACAGGGTTCAGCTGATATACAGATACATACAGCGTCATAAAACCACAGGGTTCAGCTGATATACAGATACCTACAGTGTCAGAAGACCACAGGGTTCAGCTGATATACAGATACCTACAGTGTCAGAAGACCACAGGGTTCAGCTGATACACAGATACCTACAGCGTCAGAAAACCACAGGGTTCAGCTGATATACAGATACCTACAGTGTCAGAAGACCACAGGGTTCAGCTGATATACAGATACCTACAGTGTCAGAAAACCACAGGGCTCAGCTGATATACAGATACCTACAGTGTCAGAAAACCACAGGGTTCAGCTGATATACAGATACCTACAGTGTCAGAAGACCACAGGGTTCAGCTGATATACAGATACCTACAGTGTCAGAAGACCACAGGGTTCAGCTGATATACAGATACCTACAGTGTCAGAAGACCACAGGGTTCAGCTGATACACAGATACCTACAGCGTCAGAAAACCACAGGGTTCAGCTGATATACAGATACCTACAGTGTCAGAAGACCACAGGGTTCAGCTGATACACAGATACCTACAGCGTCAGAAAACCACAGGGTTCAGCTGATATACAGATACCTACAGCGTCAGAAAACCACAGGGTTCAGCTGATATACGGATACATACACTGTCAGAAAACCACAGGGTTCAGCTGATATACAGATACCTACAGTGTCAGAAGACCACAGGGTTCAGCTGATATACAGATACATACAGCGTCAGAAAACCACAGGGTTCAGCTGATATACAGATACCTACAGTGTCAGAAGACCACAGGGTTCAGCTGATATACAGATACCTACAGCGTCAGAAAACCACAGGGTTCAGCTGATACACAGATACCTACAGCGTCAGAAAACCACAGGGTTCAGCTGATATACAGATACCTACAGCGTCAGAAAACCACAGGGTTCAGCTGATATACGGATACATACACTGTCAGAAAACCACAGGGTTCAGCTGATATACAGATACCTACAGTGTCAGAAGACCACAGGGTTCAGCTGATATACAGATACATACAGCGTCAGAAAACCACAGGGTTCAGCTGATATACAGATACCTACAGTGTCAGAAGACCACAGGGTTCAGCTGATATACAGATACCTACAGCGTCAGAAAACCACAGGGTTCAGCTGATACACAGATACCTACAGTGTCAGAAAACCACAGGTCTCAGCTGATATACAGATACCTACAGTGTCAGAAAACCACAGGGCTCAGCTGATATACAGATACCTACAGTGTCAGAAAACCACAGGGTTCAGCTGATATACAGATACCTACAGTGTCAGAAGACCACAGGGTTCAGCTGATATACAGATACATAGAGCGTCAGAAAACCACAGGGTTCAGCTGATATACAGATACCTACAGTGTCAGAAGACCACAGGATTCAGCTGATATACAGATACCTACAGTGTCAGAAAACCACAGGGTTCAGCTGATATACAGATACCTACAGTGTCAGAAAACCACAGGGCTCAGCTGATACACACACTGGTCAATACCATTGTCTATCATCATCATAAACGATTTTCGAAACAAAACTGGATAGGACAAACTTGTTCATGGTCCATACAATATTACGTCGTTAAGGCGCCAGGATACACAAAATAAAACCAAACATTTTGCTCAGAACAATGCGTTTCAAACAAGAGACAAGCAGGCAACTGTTTGACTAACCTATCAGAGGTTATAGCACGCAATACGGCTTGTCTTCAGAATTCAGAGTGCTTAACATTTTAACAATGGCACTGACTGTTGGAACTGTTGGATTCATAAATAAAGACTTAAACTACTTAATCCCTGTGTCGCACATAGCCAGTATATTCCCAATCCCCATTACTAAAATGTGTTGATATTCTAAATTCAACCAAGGTAGACAGGCAGATTATGTTAACAGTGTACAGTACACTATATAACTTAAATGCTGAGGGAGTGTATGTACATTTAAAACACTTTTAACTTTAATCTACTTTGAGCAAGGCACACTGGACAGGAAAGCATACCTGCACACCAGATAGCCTGTGCGATTTAGCCCATGGGTACAGTGCACTCCTATCAATTTATCTGCAAAAAGAAAGAAAAACAAAACATAATACACTGATGTTGGCAAATGTAAAGTAATTTCCATGAACTCATGTCCCTCATTGAGACCTGACTGGAAACAAGCACACGCCTTGTCCAAATGTCACAATGTGAACAGAAACGGTTTATCAGATGCTCATGACATGCGGAAAAGGAGATCAGCATTGTAAACATGCAGTTTCACCACACAATTCACCCCACTGCTGCTGAAAACGGAAAAACGCAGTTTATTTTCAATTTTGGTTTTGTTTTTGGTCAGAGCCATATTGTTGTCTACAATTCCAAATCAAATCTTTTTTTCAGTGCTTGTTTCTGATTGATTAGTACAAATAACTAGCAGAGCGAATATGGTAGCCTCTAGGAAAATAGCAAGATTGAATGGCATATTTCAGTTTCATAATGGAAAATGACATTCTGCAGACAGTGTACAACAGAAGAAAGCTGTGTTGAGACTGTTTCATACAGTAGCGGCCCTAGTTGCAAAAACTGTCTGATTTCTGTAAATACTCTGAAGTTTGTTATGAACGGAATTCTGTCAGTACCAAGAGTGAGCATTCTTGATCTTCAACCACGCGTGTGATTGTGAAGTTACATGTGTTCTAGTTTTGAGGATGGCTAAGTCATGAGATGTTATACTTTGGGAGGAGTTTTGGTTATCAGTGACAGATGCATTTATACTTATGTCACCTTGAGAGGCTGACACAGGCAACTAATTAACCATAATTTGAGACCTAGGGTGATTTTGAATGGGTAAATACAGTAGTAGAATATATTAAGACGATATACTTTAAACAGTAAAAACAACCTATTATGATCGTGCTGTTCACGTTAGTTTTGTTTTCAGTTTGTTTTCAACTGCATGTTGTGCTCAGTTGTGTGTTTTGAAAAAGTAAGGAAAAAGCACAACACTGCTACTTTACAGAGTCACCTCTTTATTGGCAGACGTGCTGACGTTTCGGCACTAGGCCTTCATCAGAGTCAGTTGTATGGAAATAAACATCCCCAGAAAGTGACAAAACGGTCAAAATGTAGGGAAATGTAGGTGTGATTTTCATACACAACCTCTCTTTTACGTCTCAAGTCTATAACAAAAAAAGACAATGATCCAACATTCTGAATGAGGTGTCGTTTGACAGAGACTAAAAGGAGTGCTTTTTGATGCAGGAGTGCTCACACGCAATATTCACCAACCAGCCAGCTCAGGCGTGACTGATGCCACCCTCCCTCCCCTCACCGTTGTCCTGGTTTTCCCTGAGAAAGCGATGCACTGCCCGTTTGAAGCTTAGGATGGTAGGGTCGCTGGGAACTCTGTGTCCTTCCGTGAAGATCTTCCGATACTGCACACCGTCTGGCAGATCCTTCCATGTGAAAGAGTGACACAGACATGACATACTTTCATCAATGGGAGATAAACTTACATAAAACACACCCAAAACATTCAAGCTAGCATGTCGAGCATTCTTTATCCAGAAACGGGAGTTGAGAATCAGTTCTTTTACATCAAGTCCAGGTTCAGAGTTGAATACAAGTGATATCATACTGGGGAATACAGAAATATATAAACATAGACATATACAAACGAGCAGACAACCAATGTACTTAATGCTAAATTGCTATATATCTTTTTTTAATGTAATTGTTATTTAGCTGACGCTTTTATCCAAAGCAACTTACAGTTCATTAGACTAAGCAGGAGACAATCCCCACTGCAGCAATTTGGGGTTAAGGGCTTTGCTCAAGGGCCCAACAGCTGTGTGGATCTTATCATGGCTACACCAGGGCTTCAACCACCAACCTTCTGGGTCCCAGGTCATGTACCTTAGCCACTAGGCTACAGGCTGTCCCCATATATACTATATAGTAGACTGTGCATATACTGTATATACTGCACACTTTTTCTCTCAGCCTGTGCTGTGCAGCTCATCCCTCATCCTGCCCCCAGGTGCCCTTAGAGACAATCAATCTCATGATCCACAAATGAGGAGTCTTACACTGAACCCTTGAGAAGAACAACCTTACACTCGACACTATAGCCTAGCCTCACTCTCGACCTTAGAGAAGTACAGTCTTGTACTCCACCCTAGAGAAGTAGTCTTACACTCGACACTAGAAATGGACAGTCTTACACTCGACACTAGAGAAAGACAGTCTTATATTAAATTACAGGCATTTGGCAGACGTGCTTACACAACAAGTGCAAAATGCATACCTATAGCCAGGGACAAGTGCGCTGAAAGACCCTAGAGGGAAGTACAATTTCAAGTGCTAACAGTACAACAAAGATAAGAACTAGCACTTTCCTCACACCATTTCAGCCCCCCTCTCTTCAGGCCGCTCACCTCTGGCTTGTAGTAGCGTTTGGTGAAGGTCAGGTCTATAACCAGGCCCAGAGTGTCCTTCTCCTGCTCCACCAAGTTCACCAGGTCCTGTGGGCCAAAGGCTTCCAGAGGGGGCAGCAGCTTCCTCAGGTTCTGTGTGGGAGGAGTGCACACATGGTTACCACCACCCCTACCACCCCTCTGGCTGAGAAACCATTCCTGACACACAATGCCTACAGTGCTACAAAATGTTTGCTGCCAAATGAGTTGGCTTTCTCATCCAAATTTGAGTTCATGTTGCAACAGCACAATTGAGCTGCTGCCATGCTATTATTGTCCACTATGGATAAGATCCTGATATCATGTATCCCTTCTGTTATCCATATCATTGCAGGCAGGTTTTAATCTAAATAGTGAATGATGCATAACGTATGCTGCTTCAGTGTGAGTTTTTTTGATGGTCTGTAGTATTGATGCTCATCTAAATAGCGTGTGAAACGGGAAATGCCACGAACCACTAGTGGAATGAGCTCATGTTATTCTAACAGTCCATACCTTATTCAGGGGAACTTTAAAGGCGATAAACCGGGTCCCGGGGATTCTTTTCCCGACGGCCTGGTATTCCATCCACCTGAACGAGCGAGAACAAGCATCCATTTGGACAGAATTCCTTAACTGTTGGTGAAAAACAATCACATACATTCCCACGTACGACTGTGGAAACGTGAACTATCAAGAATACGGTGAATCGTAAAAAGGTGTAAATAACGCAAACTAATACAGCGGCTGCGTTTCATTTTCTGCATTCATTGCCAAAACAGCGATCAATCGTCGCTTTGGTGAGCTAGCTTTCGTGTAACCTATGCACATCGGTGTGTCAAGCTAACTATGATTTCAGACCGAGCAAACTAACCTGTCTGGAATTCCATTCTTCTTTTGTGGAGGCATAGTATTTGCACCCCGTTATTGAAAATCACTTGTGGGCGATAATCTTTACTGCCTTTGATCAACTGCCTACTGCCTTTCAACTTTGATCCACAAAACATGCAAGTTAATTAACAAAAAGCTCCAGAATCGCACACGTGGACTGCCTTGTGCGTACAAAACAGCCAACTAGTTAAATGTGTTTTTACCGGCAGAAATGCCTAACATGATAGCAACTGCATTGACTGTTAAAATAAGAATAATGTTATAAACCGCATGTAAACAACTGCTAGTTAGCTAGCAAAATAGATAGGCTAAGGCTATCTAGTTAAGAGTAAGATAGCTTGCTAGCTACCTAATGGAAACTAACGTTAGACATATCGATACATGACCGAGCTAGCTAGATAGTAGCTAAGTAAGCAAACTCCACTGTCATGCTAGCTTATACTGTCAACAGGAGTAATGACAATTTCGATTGAGTAATCATTGAATTATGTGTTTCTATATGACAACGAAACTAAAGTTACTCAGTTCCACGCCACTGATTTGCTGAAGATTATAGTCAGCACTCCGTGCTTGGACGCAAGTTGATGACGCAGTTTTGTCATGACACGTAGAAATGGGGGAGAATTGGCACCCTTGATAAAATAAATTCTGCATATAATAAACAACACAAATAATAATAATCTATACGTTATATTCAAATGGGAAAACCTTTTTATTTCAATACTTTTACTCGCATGTTTCAATGTTTTATTTTATTAAGTAATCTCATTTTTGACTGATTGGCACCTAATAATTATTGTAAATAAAATTAAACAACGTTAAATTGGCAATAAAAGTTAACTTAATTAATTTCATCTCAGTCTAAAGGAACTGTATTTTGTCATCCCATCACTTCCTGTTTCACTTGAGGATGAGAATGAGGTAATAAACATGCAAAATCCTGCTGTCAATCATCTGCATGAGATAAGCCAATGTCAATTCAAAAGAGACAGATGAGCTTCACAAGTCTGGTATTCGGTATGTAAACATTTAAACACTCCACTTAACACTGTAAGGGAAATAATAATAAAAAAACATGTTGAATGGTTGCATACTTGCCAGGAAGAGTGCGCAAATGCATATAGTCCCAGGAACATGGTGAGGGAGGCAAAAAAGAACCCAGGGGTCACAGTTTAAGAATTGTAGAGATTCCATCTTGGGGTCACCCAAGTCTCAAAAGAACCACAAAATGACCCATAAACAACATGTTTGGTGGCAAAAACGGAATGCATACAAAGAGAAGCACCGCATACCTCCTGTCAAATATGGTGGTGGGTCATTGATGTTTTGGAGATGTTTTGCAGCCAGTAGCCCAGGGGCACTAAGATCAATAGCATAGTTCATTCAACAAAGTACCAGGACCTAGTACTCAAATTATCAAAGTAACTGCCATTGTTCCTCACGAAACATCAGCAAGTTTTAGTCACTAATTGCCACACAGCCTGCTACACCAGTCACTTTGAACAGTAAGTTTACTGTGAAGTTTGCTATGTTTCGCAACGCTCCTCCAAATATATTTTCAGGGCATTTTATTTTCTATTACATTACATTACATTACATTATTGGCATTTGGCAGACGCTCTTATCCAGAGCGACGTACAACAAAGTGCATACCCATAACCAGGGGTGAGTGCGCTGAAAGACCCTAGAGGGAAGTACAATTTCAATCGCAAACTATCGCGTGGACCAGGAGCTGGGTCGAGTAGGGGGTGAGAAAGGGGCGGATTCTCTGTATGTTGTATAGGAAGAACCTGCATGACTGGGTCACCGCCGCAATGTTCTCGGAAAGGGACAGTCTGCTGTCCATCACCACGCCGAGGTTCCTTGCACTGGGTGATGGTGAGTGTGGTATCCCCGAGGGAAATGGAGAGATCCAGGTGGGGAGAGGTATTAGCAGGGATGAACATCATTTCAGTCTTGCCTGGGTTGAGCTTTAGATAGTGGTTGTCCAACCAGCTCTGGATGTCACTCAGGCAAGCAGAGATACGGGCAGAAACCTGAGTATCAGATGGTGGGAACGAGATGAAGAGTTGGGTATCATCCGCATAGCAGTGGTAGGATAGCCCATGTGCAGTGATCACAGGGCCAAGGGAACGAGTGTAAAGAGGGGCCGAGGTGTCGATACCGTACCAGCCCAGGCAACCTGGAAGGAGTGACCAAAGAGGTAGGACTCAATCCAGTCCAGGGCTGTGCCACAGATGCCCGTTAGAGATGTGATGCCATCTTGCAAAAAAATTGCAGAATCAAGAAGATGATCTCTGGTCTCTTTTGATCAGAGGATTGAGTCAGATGATATTCTTTCTGGTCAAGATCCAAAGTCAGTAGGAAATAGGAACAAATCCAACAGTAGGTAGACATAATGTACAAACTCTAGAAATGCTATGATGACAAAATTCTGCGAAGGAAGGAAGTACGAGCTGAGGGTAGGTACGTAAGGATTTTCCTGAATGGTGAGATAAGCATGCTTCATAGTCTGAATATGAAGGCGTGCACGTGGTTGCGTAATACAGAACCATGTGACGGTCACACACCTCACTGACAGGAAACTCCTTTTATGGAGGTGGATGGAGTTATAGACATACTCACGCCCCGGACTGTTGCATAGAACAGACATAGGCAGGCAGGTGAGTTTTTTGTTCAACACGGTCTGTGCTCAGGAACCCATTCTTGCCAAATATCTGGACCCCTCACAAGACAGCAATGTCACGTTGCCGCAACAGGGCCCTGGTGGTCTCGGTGGAGGCCTTTCAGCCCGGAGTGGATTTGGGTAAGAGGAATGGAGCTAAACGGGACACCAAGAGGCTCCACAGAGTCCTGACCCGGCTGGGCTTCCGAGTGGAATTTCACACAGATCCTGATGCAGAGGAAATCTACCGGCTGTTTCAAGAAGGTACGCCCTCCGTGCTTCACCAACCAGCTGCTTTTGCAGCCATTTTACATATTTATAATAATAATTTGTTATTTAGCGGACGCTTTTATCCAAAGGGGCTTTAAGCACCCAATCTTCAGAGTCCCTGTCATGTACCTTAGGCATTTCAGGCTGCCCCTACTCTCAACCCCAGCCTCCACTTATCAAGCTTATCAACCCCAACCAGCTGTAACATGTCTGAGACCCAGGAGTTTCTTTTAACATAATACAAGTGTCTTGCATGACAAAGTATTGTGAAAGTATTTTAAAAATATTTTTGAATGCCCCTTATAGTGAGATACATATTGTATAGATCACATGTAATGTGTGAGGAGGTTAAGAATATTGTATTTCCAGCCCCAAACAGCAGTTTGAAGAGAGTATTAATACTAAATAATGTGCCCTTGATGTTGCATTCTGCTGCACATGATGGCATCTGCTGTGTATGAAGCAGTGCATACAGACTGTCTGAATGGAAGTTCATGCTCACCATACTGCAGTTTCACAGGTCTTTGCATGTCCAGAAAGTTATGGAAATCCGCAGGTTTTGAGGGCAGAAAAAAAATATGCAATTGGGTTTAGGTTTGGATCCAGAGTGCGATGTTTTGCTGTGGAAAAATTCTCCCAAGCAATGTAAGAGCTGAGTCACAGTCTGTTGAGAAATTCTATGGAAATTGAATTTATTATTATTATTATTGTTATTATTATTATTAGTATTATTATTATTATTATTATCTCTTGCACTGCTAGGGTGCATTTCACTGCACATTACACCGAGGATGGAAACCTAAGGCCTTTAGGTTGCAGGTGAATTTTTCACACCCGAGAGATCTCTGGCAGTGTTAACTAACACTTGCATCCATAGCATCTCTAGCAAATTCAAAAGAATTTAAAGGAATTATAATTTAAACTTGAAAATATCAATATGATGTTAAAATTGATTGGAAACCGGAACCTAAAACAAAACCTAAAACATAAAAATGAAGTAAAACGTCTTTATTTTAAACAATAATCCCCAATGAACACATCTGTCCTCCTGTGTCCAGTTTCAATTGAGACAGGAGTGTTGAGAAGGCTGCAAATTATGTAACTTTCATTGTAATTATCAAGCAAGAACAATAACAACAGAAAAACAATTGGTGCTGTATTTATGTGACTGTCGCATGCAATCATGAAAATGTGACCTGTTTTGTAAAGTGTGGTAGAATGCTGTGTAGATTGAAGTAGCTTGGTGGTAACACAGGTAGACCAGGAAGTTTTGCTTCGACAGGGACAAGATATAACTTGTGACAGGTAGCACGTAAGCTATATTTCCTTTCGGTTTTATATGGCCCTGCAGCATCTTGTGACTGTCATCCGTCAGAAAGTAAAAAATCTGTCCAGGAAGTAACTCCGGCTTCAGATGACTGCTCAGCCGACTATCTATATAATTACGTTCCAGACAGGTGATTTTTTGTAAACCGTGTGTCCTATAGTCTTCATACTTTTTACTTACATAATAAAGCTGCCTTACATAAGCTGATTGACAGTATACATACAGTATATCTTATGCAGTATGTAACATGCAATTTCAGACACAGCCTGACATCACAGTATTGGGATAGGTTGCTTTAAATTGGTTAAAGAATGGTGACCTGTGCAATATGATTTGTGAGCTTAATATTCGATGAAGAAATGTAATCCTTCAGTTCAGCATTCACACACTGTATGTTTTTGACTGATGAAGGCAGTTAAAAGTAATGGTGTGTCCCCCCCTCTCCCCACAGCGAGTGAGGACCCAACTGGGGAATGTTTTGTGGGGGTCCTGTCCAGCCACGGGGAGGAGGGGGTAGTGTTTGGGGCGGACGGGAACACTGTGAGGCTGGCACGGATCTTCAGCTGGTTCGGGGGCCCCGCCATGGTCAGGAAGACGAAGCTTTTCTTCATACAGGTGAGCGAGCGGTGTCCATGTTTTACTGTGCTTTTGCGGACTTTTAACCTTTGCAGATAACTGCACACCTGCTTGACTTTACCCAATAGCAACACGGCATATTGGTAATAATTCTAAATTGTAGTTGACCTTATCATATGATACAGTTTAATGAATGTATTTGCATAGCAGTTACGTCTGTCTAGAAGGATAAACATGGCTGACATTTTACTGCATGGCAATTTGCTGATGCAATTCAGATTAATTACCTTCATCAAGATACAAACTGCATCTGTTTTGACTCGCACAGACATACTCTACATGCTTTTTTGTTGTTTAGTTTTTTTGTCTCCAACATAAAATTACAGTTCATTTTCTGTGAGGTATTTTCATAAGCTTATTTGGGTTTCACAACCTCTTATTTTCCTTTGTACGTATTGCTCCGTTTCATGGTGCAAATAAATATCCATCCTGGCTCTTCATCTTAACGATACCACTCTCTAGGCCTGTCGCGGGTCCGAGCTCGACAGCGGGGTGTTGATAGAGCCAGACTCTGCCCCAGCGTTGGAAGAGGAAGCGGACAACCTCCCTCACTACCTCTCCATTCCCATCGACACAGCCGTCATGTTCGCCACACCCCCAGGTAAGGGCCTCACCCCTCCCCCACGTGCCTGGCATACAGACAGCGGTAAGCAACCCGGTTCCCAGGAATCTGTCTGTCTTCATGTCAATTATAATTTGGTACACCCGATTCTACTAATTATTTAGCAGTTGAGCAAGATCTCTAGCTGTTCAATGAGGCATGCTTTCCCAAGGTTGGAATATACCTACGGTAGATTTCTAGAACTGGGGTTGGACAGCCCCTGCTCTAGCTGTTGAATGAGGTGTGCTTTGTTAAGGGTGGAGTGTAAACCTACAAGACGGTAGATCTCCAGGTACAGGGTTGGTTACCACCGCATTAGAACATAATTAATTATGGGTGGCACAATAGAACAGCCATTAACACTTTCAGTCCCAAGCCCAATATGACGTGGCTCCACCCAAAATATGTTTGGCTTTGATTGAGAAAATTGAGAAAGTTGAGAAGTTAGTAGGGTTTTAATTGGGGCTCAAAACAATAATATAGCAGTCATTTTGATTGGTTGAAAGGGTATAAGGGGACCATAGGGCACACTTGGGATGTTATGGTAGTCACACGAGTGCAATTTGGTACTCTTGGGACTGAAAGTGTTAAATTAGTATGTAACATAGACGGTTGCGGGTTAAAATGCCAGATAGGATTAAGGGTGTACCTAAGCCTGAATCTTCGCACTAAAATGAAGAAATTCTGCACAAATCCTTTATGAACGACTAGTGGCCTAATCTCACTGTGACTAATTTTCTATTTATTCATCAGTCCTGACACACCCCTGACAGGGCTCCGCAGTATACACTGTATCTGCACAAGAAACTCAACCTTTTACACAACCCTCCTTTTGCCCTTTATCTGAGTCCCTGAATCTCTGATCACCTGAATCTCTGATCACCTGTCAGTAATCTCAGACCGAGGGCCTTGTGCAGTGGGCCAAAGAGACGATTGAACCTGTATTTTCTGTGGTTCGCTGCCCCTGGTGTTAGACACCCACTCTGTATAGCAGTCCTGGGGAGGCAGTGTTCTGTTTCAGTCCCCACCACTGCTGTAGTAATAGTACCTGCTGTTGTAACAACAACAGCAATAACAATAATACTACCTTTTATGTCGATTGATCATGTTTAACTTGTGATAATTAGTGATGTCTTTTTGTCACATAACTAATCGGTAATAATTATTGTCGTATAGTTGAATAACTAATCAGTAATAATCTTTTAGTTGTTTTGTTGTTTTTCAGTAATAATGATCGTTTTGTCATGTAACTAATCAGCAATAATTGTGTTGTTTTGTCACATAACTAATCAGTAATAATTATTGTTGTTTTGTTGCATAACTAATCAGTAATAATTGTGTTGTTTTGTCACATAACTAAACAGTAATAATGATAATTTTGTCACTTAACTAATCAGTAATAATTATTGTTGTTTTGTTGAATAACTAATCAGTAATAATTGGGACTTTTTGTCACATAACTAATCAGTAATAGTAGTGTTGTTTGGTCACATGACTAATCGGCAATAATTGTGCTGTTTTGTCATAACTGATCAGTAATAATTGTGCTGTCTTGTCATAACTAATCAGTAACTATGGTGTCGTTTTGTCATAACTAATGAATAATCTGTCATTTTGTCACGTGCTGTAGGTTACGGTGCCTTCTTGCAGCTGACGGGCTCGGTCTTCCTCCAGACTCTGTGCGACCTCCTGGAGGAGGAAGGGGGGCAGAACCTGGAGGTCACGCAGCTCATGACGCGCATCAATTTCCGCGTGGCGTACCAGTTCCAGGCCCAGGGCCGCGAACTCGCGGGGAAGAAGGAAATGCCCTGTTTTGTCACCCGCCTCACCCACCTGGCTTTCCCCTTCTCTGGCACCGGCAGGGCTGACTGGAGCCAGGTAACTACGTAATCATGCTTCCTGATAACTACGTAATCATGCTTCCTGATACAGGCCCCAGGCATGTACATAACTGCACCCAAACAACAACGCCCGGAAATGCCTTCATCTTCCATGGAAACCCAAGCAGGGCTATTCCTGCTCGGACAAAGCTTTCAGTTAAAGTGCCTCTCTCATACATGGTTTAAAGGCAGAACGGCTGCATTCAGACAAGAATTTTACGGTTATTGTTTGTAAATGTTTACTGAATTATATCATTGCATTTTCTGTATACATGTATACAATTCAAATGCGAAAAACATATAAGCTTTATAACTGCTTGTACTGTATAGAATGGTTGAAATGTACATGCATAAGCCACAGTAAGTGGTTTACACAAATAGGGCCAGGGTAACTTAAGTCCAGAGTTTACAATTTGGCTTTACTTTTTTAAGTTATTTATTTTTTGTATGTTTGTAGCTTTACCTCTTTTTTTTTTTTCCCCAAGTTCTCAGGGATTGGCTGAGATTTATAAGAGGCAAAATTGAATATTTATCTCTCCATCTATGCCGACATCTTTCAATTAAATATATATCTGAATAGGTCTTTCATTTTTATGGTTTTGATCCCTCAGATTTGGGCAACTACAAGCATGCAGTGCTTAGCAGGTTTTGCAATCAATAGAATAGAAACTATAATCCATCAAAAACCTTTTAAATAACTTGCATACTCTTGTTCTTAAATTCAATGTTGTGTTGTTCAGGTTTCACAAAGGTAAGAGTATCACCAGTTACAAATACAGCTGCCTAAATGGAAAGGTCACCTCAATTTGATGCAAGACCTTTTCAAACGCTAATTATACAAATGCAGAAAACTTACTCTGCAACAGCATGAATTATGGAGCCTAATACACATCTTAATGACACCAGTTTGCTTATTCTTTCACTCCGATCAGCATTTCATTCTTAAAGGGCAAACTGGTCTGATTTATAAATGAATGTAGCTTTCTTGTGCGCATTAGAAAGTGTGTTTTGTATGTTAATGACAGGGCTCTCTTGGGAATCAACCTTCGACATCTTAACAGGCTAAGCTGATCCTTTCCATTCCAATGTGGTCTGTAAAAACAACCCCACTAATTACTTACTGTTGTTCTTCCCTTACAACATGACTATGTCTATCCGTAAACCATTAATGGAAAGCACTTTTTGTGTAGAGCAATCTACTCATCTCATCAAGTGTTCCCGGAACATGGATAAAAACCAGACATTACACAATGTGTGATGAAACTCGTTAATAAAAATTTAAAAACTCAGTTGGACATTCAACTTTTATATTTTAATTTCATGGTTTAATAAAAACTTGAGAACAAGATTTTTACAGTAAAAAATTGCAGAAAGAAGAGGGTCAAAGGTAGTACGGGGTAGGTGATCCATTTCAGTAAAATCTATTTCTGAGAGGCCATTTTCCCCAGAGGAAATTTAAACGGTGTACCATCTTCCTAATAGCACTACCAACCAGTTCCATCCTCCCAAAATACACGTTTTTCTAAACCGAATTGTTAAGTATTAAACATTTGAATGGCAACCTTCTCTTATTGAAAAACAAGGGAGACTATGGCTGTGTCCGAAATGGCTCAATAATTCCTAATCTGCTACATAGTGTACGAAATGAAGTGAATTCGGACAGCAGGCTTAAAAAACATGACTTTCGAGGTCCAGCCTTTCAAATGAAACTTAATTCCCAAAGTCGTGCTGCAGCTCACGTAACCCTTGTGCAGAGTTTGGGTCAAAATCGGGTTTCAATTCTTATTTTTCTTTACGAAAAATGATTTACATATACATTTTCACCGGAAACTCCATGGCCTTGGCTTATTGAACATGTAAAAGAACACATTTTCACTGAGTACCTAATGCATCCCCCTACACATTCATGTCCTAAAAGTTTACAGATTAAGGTTAAGAATATTGCTATTGGTGGTTTTAGCTGCTAGACGTGGACTGGGTATCATAGCAAATTTGAACTATTTTTAGACCGTTTTAGGTAAAACAGTGCCACTTACTGGACAAATGAGGGTTTGAATAATGAACATGTTAGGTTATATTAGCTGTACTGAACTTTATTAGGCTAAAGCTGAAATGAATTTGTCATCAACGTGGCAAAACCCAGAAGAGCCGTTCTTTAGTTGTTTAGTTTCTACTTCAAAAGGAGAATAAAAAAAGATTTGGGTATAATAGTTCGGGGGGGAAAAGCTGTTCACAAAGCATTATGGTTAATTTCCACTTTTCAAGTGACCGCAGTTGCTCTCAATATTTTACAATGCGGTGCAAGATTTTTGTAGTGCCCTAAAAAGTGACTTCTGAATTTGGACACTAGAACAAGATGGCCAAAATAGTATACTATTTAAGTCAATAGGGAGCCATTTTGGACAGAGCCTTAGATCTACTTATCTTTGGCACAATTTCTGTCCTCTTGGGACCGCCCAAACGGTCCCCCCCAGGGAAAAAGGTGCAGATATGTATTAGTTTATTCGCCTTTGGTCAAACAGCTACCCAAGTATTATTGCGAGTAGCTGATGCAACAACCATTTTTGACCGTTTCTCCCAAACCAAAATGATCTCCTGAGTGACACTTTTTTTGGTGAAGTTTCATGCCTGCAATCCTCTGGACAAAAAGGGTAAGCATTCAAGGGTTTATGTAGTGTTTCACGGTAGGGACAGTTTGACTAACTGAAAACGAGCATCACTAGGAAGGTTTCAACTAAAAAAGGGTAAATTGATTTTAAAGGAATTATTTTTATTATACATTTTATGTTTTGTAAGTGGCACATTAGAGAAATTAGTATGAGAAAAGTACGCAGGTTCTTTAATAAAACTTTACAAAAAAATACATTTAGTTTCAAGAGAGAGAAGCCAAAAACAAAATGGTGGTCAAATATTGACCAATTTTTTTTTTCCGCCTTCATATATAAAAAAAAAAAAAAAAAAACACGGGCTAGCATCTATATAAAAGTGAGGCTCAGGCCAATATACAGCATTAAAAACAGGGAAATAAAACCATAAAAAAAACAAAAACTCATTTTGATATCAGTCAGTCGATTTGGTAACCAAGGAGAGGGGCTGAGACTGAAGCAAGGCATGATGGGAATGCACGGGCGCCGAGTGGAACGTGGTTGGCGGGGACAGCAGGGAGGAGAATGCGATTGGGCGAGAGAGGAAGGGCGGGGCTCGGTGGAGGGGGACGCTGGGCTGGGTGCAGACGGAGGAGGAGGGGGAGTGTGCGGAGGAGGTCCTGCTGGGCAGGGGGTAGGGGTGGGGGCGCGTGCGGCCCTCGGGCCGGGTGGTCAGGGACAGAGGCTGGGCCTGCTCGGTGTGCGTGGGGGCGGGGGCCGCGGGAGACGCCAGGGCGGCCGTGGGCGTGGCCGGGGAGTCCAGCATCCCGCTGTGGGAGGAGGCGGGGCTGTCGCAGGGCTTCTCCGGGGGCAGGTACGGCATGCACGGCTTCTTGCTCTGAGACAGCATCGGGTCTGTTTTTACAACAAGAACAACAAAAAAAACACAACATTTCAGTTATATGCCATAGAGCAGGGATACTTACCCAGAAAGGGCTGGTGTGGGTGCAGGCTTTTGTTCTAACCAAGCGGTTAGACGCATGCTTCGACTAATCAACCAATAGAGTCCTTGCCGAGGGCCTTGATTAGCTTGTAACTGCTTGGTTGGAACAAAAGCCACACCGGGCCTATCTGGAAAAGATTGAGTAACTGCACAGGAAGAAATTTGATTTCATCTCAGTGGGATGATGGCCTACCTTCCATTAAGTCTGGCTGTTTACCTTCTCTCTTCCTCTTCTTTCGTTTTCCCTAGAGAGACAAACAAAACAGTTACTACACCTGGAACAGCACATGTACACACTGTCCACCAAACAGTTACTACACCTGGAACAGCACATACACACACTGTCCACCAAACTAACCAATACAGGAGTCAATTGCACAAACTGGTCTACAGACTTGCGGTTTGTGCATGTATTTTCGTATAAGCGAGTGAGTCAGTGTTATTATTGGCGCGTTGCCGTAATGCAGTGTTGAGAGGATGTCATTATTAGGCCACTATTATCCAACCCTGTACAATGAGAATGTACTGTATGTATCCCATTCTGTGATGTGTGCCAGTGTGCATCTCAGTGTCTAACGTGCGTCTGCGTATGCATCCCTGTCTCTATCTCAGGTGTGTGGTCCTGGTCCGTGCGTGTGAGTACACTTGTGTGTGCGTGTGCGCGCGTGTGTGTGTGTCTGTGTGTGCGCGTGTGTGTGCGTGTGTGTACGTGTGTGTGTACGTGTGTGTACGTGCGTGTACGTGCGTGTACGTGCGTGTACGTGCGTGTGCTTGCCTGTTAGTTACTCACATAATTATCTCGTGCTGACCAGCCTGGGTACAGCTGGGAGTGCAGCTGTCTCTCCTTCCTGGCCAGCTCATAGTATTTTGCCTGCTCCTCCCTCGTTAGAGAGTGCCACTGTCAACACAAATACAAACCACTGCTGTCAACACAAATACCAATCATTACCTCCCTTGTTAAGAGTTCCACTGTCAACACAAGTTATTCCCACAAATGGTCTCACCCCTCCTCTTCTTGTAAATGACTACAATAAGGGACACACAGGACAAACTCACCCTCCTCCCCAGGATTTGGTTAATGGCAGCGCTCTCCTTCAGTGTGCACTCTGACACCACCTTGGCCCTCATCTCCTTCATGTAGAGCATGAAGGCGTTCAATGGCTTCTTAACATGGGGCTTCTTCTCCTCTTCCTTCTTCACTGCCGTGGAGGACTTCCTGCACGGATGCAACATGGAAAATGTAGTCACAGTATTTCTCAAACCAGCAATGGTGTACAGTACACACAGTGAATTAGGGGTGAGGTATGGAGGTTAGGGGGTGAGGTATGGAGGATAGGGGGTGAGGTATGGGGGTTAGGGGGTGAGGTATGGAGGATAGGGGTGAGGTATGGAGGATAGGGAGTGAGGTATGGAGGATAAGGGTGAGGTATGGAGGTTAGGGGGTGAGGTATGGAGGTTAGGGGGTGAGGTATGGAGGATAGGGGGTGAGGTATGGAGGATAGGGGTGAGGTATGGAGGTTAGGGGGTGAGGTATGGAGGTTAGGGGGTGAGGTATGGAGGTTAGGGGGTGAGGTATGGAGGATAGGGGTGAGGTATGGAGGTTAGGGGGTGAGGTATGCAGGATAGGGGGTGAGGTATGGAGGTTAGGGAGTGAGGTATGGAGGATAGGGGTGAGGTATGGAGGTTAGGGGGTGAGGTATGGAGGATAGGGGTGAGGTATGGAGGTTAGGGGGTGAGGTATGGAGGATAGGGGTGAGGTATGGAGGATAGGGGTGAGGTATGGAGGATAGGGGGTGAGGTATGGAGGATAGGGGGTGAGGTATGGAGGATAGGGGTGAGGTATGGAGGTTAGGGGGTGAGGTATGGAGGTTAGGGGGTGAGGTATGGAGGATAGGGGTGAGGTATGGAGGTTAGGGGGTGAGATATGGAGGTTAGGGGGTGAGGTATGGAGGATAGGGGTGAGGTATGGAGGATAGGGGGTGAGGTATGGAGGATAGGGGGTGAGGTATGGAGGTTAGGGGGTGAGGTATGCAGGATAGGGGGTGAGGTATGGAGGTTTGAGCAGGCCGGCGCTCACGTGTGAACAGAGTGTCCGATGTAGTCTCTGTCGGGCTCCTGCTTGATGGCGGGAGAGACGATGGCGGGGTGGGGGATCCCCGTCTGGTGCAGGCCGTGGTGTGGGGGGGCCACAACGTGGGGGGAGAACCGGCTGGACACCAGACTGATGAGGAGAGAGACGGGGGTCAGGGGGACAGAGACTATGGTTGAGTGGCTAAGGAGCTTGAGGCCCTTAACCCCACATTGCTCCAGGGGGGATGGTCTCCTGCTTAGTCTAATCAACTTTACGTCGCCTTAGATAAAATTGTCAGCTAAATAACTAATGTAATGTAACAAATGTATTGAGTCAGGGGGACAGGGGGGGGATCAGGGTGATTGTAAAATGGGAGGGATGTTCCATTCCCATCAGGGGGCAGTGCTCACCTGGACATGGAGGGGTTCATGGCCAGTGTAGGATAGGGGCTCCTGAACCCCCCCGCAGGGAGGGAGTACATGGGCTGGCCCTGTCTGGAGAGGGGGAGAGAGAGAGAGAGGGAGAGAGGGAAAGGGATGCAGAAAGAGACAGAGAGACAATCCATCACACAATGTTAGCTGAACCCTCACCACACCATGTTACTGCTCATGAGCAGAGCCACCTCTACATGCTGCCCTGACTGTGCAGTGTGTGAGAAAATGGCTTATTAATGACTTACTGAGGCACCAGCCAGCCCAGGTGGGGGATCTGCCCCACCGCCCCAGGAGAGAGGGGGTAGTACGGGGATAGCTCAGCAGGGTGGGGGGTCCGAGGGATACCTGGAGGGAGAGAGAGTGAGGAGGGGTGGGCGGGTGAGACTCACAGCACTGGGGGGGGGGGGCAGAATGACAGATTTGGAGGAGGGATCCCAGGTAGATTCCAGAGGGGGGCTGCGTACCTGTTTTGGGGTCGAGGATTTCCGGGGAGAGGTGCGCAGGGGGGCTGGTGGGGGAGAAGTGTTCGTTGCCGTAGGTGATGAGGGGGGTCAGGGGGTGCATGTGGGGGGTGTGCTGCACCACTGGGACCTTGTTAGACTGCAGGGAGACAAACAGAGAGCAGAGATTCAGCACGAGGCTAGGCTAAGCTAGCACTAAGCCCACTACACTCACACTGCCAGGCTAGGCTAGGCTAACACAAAAATTCAAAAAAAATTCAATATATTGTGCAGCCCTAGTAGCAGTAATAATAAAAATAACAATCGTCATGTTTTTCTTTATAACTTTCTTTGCATAGCACATTTCATGTACATTCAACTGCGCTTCACAAAATAAAAACAGAAAAACACAGAAAACATTCAGAATAATAAAATGTACCTCAGAATAAAATAAATAAAACAATGACAAAATAATCACAACAAAATGGTGATCAAACAAAAATAAAATAGTAGACCATTACAAAACCATGAAAGTACGAAAATATGCCAAATATGTAGACAAGTTGAGCTCATTTTTATTATCATTATTAGTAATAATAATGGTAAATGGTCTGCATATATATAGCGCCTTTATCCAAAGTGCTGTACAATTGATGCTTCTCATTCACTCACACACACACACACACACACACACACACACACACACACACACACACACACACACACACACACACACACACACACACACAGAGTCATACACCAACAGCGGTTGCCTGCCATGCAAGGTACCAATCAGCTCGTCATGATCAATTGGGGGGGTTAGATGTCTTGCTCAGGGACACTAAGATACAGCCAGGGTGGGATCGAACCGGCAACCCTCCGACTGCCAGACAACTGCTCTTACCTCCTGAGCTAATGTCGCCCCCATGTAATAATAATAACAATAATAATAATCTGTGGCTAAGAAGTGCTGCTCAGTACTGCTGTCATTCCCCATGTCTGCCAGTATGAATGAGAGGTTTGTCAGCCCAGGGCATCACATTGGGCCGGGGGAGGGAGAATGGAAGTTCTGTTACCCTGGCCTTACCCCACCAGCCCCCCACTCCCCACACTGGCAGGCTGTAGAGGGGAAATGGGAACAGGGCTTTTATTCAACAGTCTGGGTTCCTGTCTGGGGCTGTCTGGGGCAATCTGGAGCAAGAGCCCGCCCCTATAATCTGAGCGTGCTCAGTGCAGTCCGTGGGCTCTCAGCGAGGACCATGAAGGTGCTGTCAATGTGAGCTCCTCAATAACAGCTGCTCTCCTGGGCCCTGGGCACATAGAGGGCTGGACGCTGGAGAGAGACCAGCAGAGAAAAACCAGCAGAGAGACCAGCAGAGACCTGCCCTGATCCCCTCTAATCCCACAGAGACACAGTGAGCTACAAGAGCTGCGACCGACGTAACTGTTTTGGATTCAAATACTTTTCTGTGCTCGACTGATCTTGCCTGGTGCAATCGAGCCAACCAAAAAGACCAGAAGGCAGGGTTTGCACTTTCTGAGAGTATTTAATAGATTCCAAAACACCTGACAAGCTCACTCAAGCGTCGAAAAGTATTCGAACCGATTTCTGTTACCACATGGAAAGTAAATGGGTGTAAAGACTTCACATTTTAAATCGACAACTGCAGAGGAAAATGAACAGTCCATTCCCAGCCCCCTATGAGGTGATGAACATACAACTTCAGGTGAGATTCTCTGGTCACAGGAGACCATACCCGAGTCCAGTATTCCCACCAATAACACCCAGGGTGACGGGTAACGTGGCTTCCAACAGGGGGCAGTGCTGAGCTCTGACAGCCACCGGGGCTATGTCCGAATCGGCACACTTGCCAACCCTTGAGTATAGGACTTGTATACGACTTCTATATGGCCCATGCTTGAAGAGAGACACAGGCAGTGTCTTCAGTGGACTTGCCTAATAAAGAGTAGTCGCTGTGTACACTGTATGCAAACCTCTCTCTACATACAGGGTACTTATTGCAATGAAGAAATAAATAAATAAATAAATAATAATAAAAATAAATTAAAAAATAATAATTATATATATATATATATATATATATATATAGGCCCTGGTCCTTATCTTTGTTGTACGGGTAGCAATTGAAATTGTACTTCCCTCTAGGGTCTTTCAGCGCACTTACCCCTGGTTATGGGTATGCACTTTGTTGTACGTCGCTCTGGATAAGAGCGTCTGCCAAATGCCAATAATGTAATGTAATGTATCTGCCCCCTTCCTGATTTTGTCTATTTTCACATATTTTTCACACTGAATGGTTTCCGATATTTAGACAAAATGTAAAACTAGACAAAGAAAACCTAAATAAACACATAACAAATTTCATTTATTTACACAAACATATTTAAACAACCCTGTGAAAAAGAAAGTGCCCCACTCAGCTTAACCGGTTGCGCCAGCCACAAGAATTGAAACCACATCCTTCCCATAACTTGATCAGTCTTTCACATCACTGTTGAGGAATTTTCCTTGCACAACTGCTTAATACTTTATGCAATTCTGTAATTTTTTACATTATTTTTAAAACACGTGACTGCATTCACTCGAGCAAGTGCACCAAATGAAATATTCCAGTCAGACCTGGGTTAAATGCATAATTGTTTTGGATTGAATTGCTTTTAATTGCCAAGAGGGTGGGGTTTGCACTTTCTATATTTAATAGGTTCCAATACACCAGACAGGCTCAGTAAAGCGTATAAAAATCCAAAACAATGATATATTTGACCCAAGTCTGATGTCACTACAGAAAACCTGCATTACCATGCCACCTATAGGCACCTCTCTCCCTCAGCAGGGTCTGGTGGGAAGGGATTGGACGGCTTCATAGACAAATAGGGGGCCGTGTGTTTGCAATTCTCCCCCACACCAGACCCGGACACGATTACCCAACCGTCGCTGCTTCAAAAAACATTTTAAAACACAAATGATCCAGCAACGTATTTATTTTTTTAATCTCCGAAATACAGCGATGCAGGAGGGATCAAATTGATGTCGTGCTCTGGCATTTTTATGGTGCTTAGAACAGCTGTGGGGAAACTAACATAACCTACACGGCTTAGTGACGAGATCTGATCCGTTCCGCCGTTGCCGCGGAGATGTGGCAAAGCTTAAAGAATTATGGGCTGCGGTTCCACGCAGTGGGAACAGGTGAGCATTTAAAACTGCATTCATGGCAGTATGATATGTAAAGCCAGGTTCACACACAAAGATTAAGCTTAGTCCTCGACTACATTGTGTTCTGAGTGGAGATTCTCCATACAAAACTGCCTTCAGTCCAGAGTTAAGCTTAATAAGTGTTCGTGAAACCAGCCCATCAGACCTGGGTTAAATAAGCAACCGTTATGGATTCAAATAATTCTCTGTGCTCGATTTATCTTGCCTGCTGTAATTGAGCCAACCAAGAGGACCAGAATTTTGACTTTTTGAGAGTATTTCATAGGTTCTAATACACCAGACAAGCTCAGTCAAGTGGAGAAAAGTATTTGAATCCAAAAACAGTAACACATTTCAGCCAGATCTGATGAACGTCATGTTAATAGACGAGGTGAGGCGCGAGCAAGGCGCCTGAACACGCACTCGCTGACCTCCGCAGCTGCTCCGAACTCGGGCCGCTACCCCGCCAACCGCCCGTGAAACACGGCCGTCATAACAGCCCCGTGTAACAAGAAACAGCGGCGCCCGAAACAGAGGTTGCGGAGATGGCGGCAGTCGCGGCGGTGTGAGAGCTGAGTCAGGCGTAATTCTGAGGTGTCGTCTCCATCGCTGCTGAAGCCGCGCTGAGCTCAGCCCCACAACGCTGCCAAGCAGAAGCCTCATCACGCCACACTGAGGGTAGATCAGGGGCAAACGCTTCTCATCTCAGGAGTCTTATAAGAGCTTGTCTTCATGGATTTGCTTGTCTTCACCCCTATAAGGACGGCGGCGGCCATTTTACAAATATCCCCGGAATACCGGCAGAATGACACACATTTGTGAGCCAGTCGTTGGGTGGGAGATAATCTTGGCAAAAACAAGTCAGCTTTCACACAAGCCATTTAATTTTGCGTTTGTGGTGTGAAACACAGTTCAGATCTACAAGTGCTGACCAGGGTCTGAGAATCCTAACAGGGTACAGTAGATAAATTGCAGTGTTCCAAGTACAGGGTGGAAATTTTGACTCCAATATAAGCACCTACTCAGCAGAAGTGACCATCTCCCACAATGCCCCACTTCATTTGCCCCCAATAACTCTAAGATACAATACTCCCTGGGTAGGAAAAGTATAAATCGGGTCATTTCACCAAATCAGCATACAGGACATAGCCTGACAGGTTGGTTTCACCCAATCAGCATACAGAACACAGCAGGACAGGCTGGTTTAACCCAATCAGCATACAGGACACAGGAGAGGCTCTCCCAGACACAGTGAAAATCACCAAGCAGGCTTCACCCCCTGAGGGTACACAGCTGCCAGTCAGGAACTCAAACACCCCCCACCCCCCACCCCCAACCCCCCCCCCCCCCTCGTGGGAACTCCAAAATCTGATCACTCCGCCAGCCCCAAAAACCTCTTGCCCCCCAACACCACAACCCAACCCCACGTGCGAGCACACACACGCACACGCACACGCACAGGCAATGATCACTTCTGTATAGGGCCACGCAAGTGCAATAATTTCAGTCAGCACATACATATACGGACAGACAGACAGATAGACACATAAAGCTGGTCTGACGCACGCAGACACACACATAAAGACGGTCTCCAGAGGGATTAAGTGTGGCTTTCAGAGGCGGGCATTCCAGCACCTCCATCCCAACAGAGCCAGAGGGGTGAAGATTAGGAGCATGGCACCGACAGGGTAATCCTCCTCCCCCCCGCTCCGGATGTGTCAAGTGACATCCCCCCTGACATACCCCAACACACAAAATCCCTAACCCTGCCCCGCGCGTGTACACATACACATAAACACACATATACTTTTATACATGTCCACATACCATAGTGACAAAGGACACAAACAATATAGACACACAGTACAGAATAATGACATGGACACTATAGACACAAAGTACAGAATAATGACATGGACACTACAGACACACAGTGCAGAATAATGACAGGGACATTTGCAGGATTATTAGGGGTACAGGTAGCAGTGCCGCCTCCAAATATGACGGCTACCTATTATTGCTGACGTGGAGCAAAATCTTGCGAGCTGCTTTGCTCGCAATTTCGGCATCCCTGGCAGCTGCAGACCCCTTACCACTAGTCTGTGGACATTGCCATGGCTGCCAAATAAAAAAAAACCAAGTTTACAGCCAAGTTGTTCTATGGCTGACACCAGGGGTCGATACTTCAGTGGCTTAGTGAGGAAGGCCTCTTCTAGGCTGAAATCAAATGTATAGCCGACCTCCTATATACATTCCCTTGTATGCGTGGCAGCCGTTTAGAATGTGAGATAGAGATCCTTGTGTCCTCGACCGCGATGCAAGCAGCGAGGTGACTGAGAGTTTGGGAACACGATTGATAGATTAAGTCTAGATGGGACCTGCAATCTTGCTTTAACTGTGTAGATGCCAATATCCTCATCAATTGCAGTATTATTAAAAACAAAATGAGACACCGAGTGAGTGAGAGGGAAGACATGCTAGTTTCCCCAGTAAATTTAAACTGGTCCAGTGTTGCTGTTGTTTGAAATGTTGTCCATCGGGAGCCTCCGAGCATTAACAGATTAAGCGTCTCTGTACCCAACAGTTGCTCTTACATTAATGAGCTGGTTAGTGATGATACACTATAACGGTCTCAGAGTCAGCTCGTAACCATGCCAGAGTTACTCCTGTCCGAACACATAGGTCATTTAGGTCAGGCCAATCTGACCAGAGCCCAAAGCCAGCAGAGCGTGTGTCCGTTTTACCATTGGGTTTCCTCTGGAAGCCCAGAAACCCTGGGTCAGACTCGCTAGCAAGAGCAACCTTGTGATGCTTCATGTCCAAAAAGAATGAAGCTCTAGCAAGCTCTCTAACTGTTTAGTCATTGCTGTTCAGCATATTTAAGAGATAGGAGAGCCTTGTAGCAGTGTAAATTACATACACACACATACCCCAACACACACAATCCCGAACCCTGCCCCTCGCCCTCATACCCATACATATATAAACACACAAGTCATTATCCCGTATGTCTGATGGATTTATTGATGCAATAAACTCTCACTCAGGTGAAACACATTCGGGTCTGGAGGTCAGATTAGGCAATAGAGCCTGCATTTCACTTCCCAGGAGGATAAGATAAAGATTCCAGAAAGAATGCGGTGAACAGCCTTCCTCGTTGCCATGGCGAGTCAGCGAACCGCGCAATCACACACAAAGATAAGACAAAAAAATGTCATAAGCGTGACAAGCAGACCTGGGTCAAATATGTACCCGGTTTGGATTCAGATACTTTTCTACGCCTTACTGAGCTTGGCTAATTGTACTGGAACCAATGAAATACCCTCAGAAAGCGCAAACCCTGCCCTGCTCAGGATCTCCTGATTGGCTGAATAGCACCAGGCAAGAAACAGAAAAGTATAAGAATCCAAAAACGACGACGTATTTGAGCCAGGTCGGGCGAGGCGGTTCGGCAGCCGCTGGGACGTGAACGCACACTCACCAGGTGTCCGGGGGGAGGGGATCTGGGGTCCTTCAGGGCCGCCGCGGTGGGGATGTCGAGAAGGGGCCACTTCATCTGGAGGTACTGCAGGGAGAGGAGAGGAGCACTCAGAATCACATGGCTCTAACGGACATTTCTCACTAAAATGAGTTGGCGTCATAAAGGCTGACATAACAGTCACAGATGCCATAACAGATGATGTCATACTTTTATTGGTACATTTCATTACATCTGTGATAACATTCATCGATAGAAGTTTTATATCATTTGACATCAACTGACGGCATCTGTTACGGCATCTTGTGACAGCTGTCATGTCATGTGTATGACAGCGTTATGTCAGCCGGACAAGAGGTTAAGTAAAGTGTTACCATATGTTTATAGGGCAACTTTATAGGATTTTGACATTGTAGATTCACAGAGTACTTTTAGGATGTTTGTCATTTTGAACTCAAAAATGAGTTTGTATCATAAGTATGTTGTTTATAGGGCTTTTTGATAGGGCTTTGATATTGTACATACAGAGTAGTTTTCGGGTCATTTTAACCTATGAAGAACTGCCCCACATTTGACCATTTATCTCATCTCAGCTGAGCGAAGAGCACAATCCCTCTCCCAAACGCATAACTTCGGGACAGAGAGGGAGGGGGAGGGGAAGGGGAGGGGTCATAAATCAGGCCTGGGGGGAGTGAGGGGAGCAGGACAGGCTGACGTCCACCTGCGCTAGGCAACAGGGGGGGTAGTAGTGTGGAGCAGCAGGGGCCTGTTGGGGGGTGGGGGGGGGGGAGAGGGGAAAGAGTGGGTCGTAGTATGGAGCAGCAGGAACACAGCTGGGAGGAAGCCCACCAGTGAAGGGAAAGTGAGGGGGGGGGGTTCAGCTAATACCAATGGCACCCGTGTGACTTGTACTCACACCTGTGACCTTAACACAAATCACTCTTCTTTCCACTCCTTACTGTAGATATCATAAACATCCTGTTTAAGGGTGTGCGACTGCGTGTGTGTGTGTTTAGTGTGTGTGTGAGTGTGTGGGTGTGGGTGTGTGTGCGTGAGTGCGCGGGTGCTCCATCAGTGAGGTCATTAGGGCTCTATTTTAATGGGTTCAGTAATAGAAAGAGGCATTCAACAGTGTCTCAGGTTTCCAAGTAACAAATGTTACCAAGCATTGTTGCATTATGGAATTTGGGAATTGCACTGTTGCATTTCGGAAGCCCAAGTCGATTAATTAATTCTGTTTTTATTTCATCTCATTTTTTTAATGCCGTTTCACTGACGTTTTTTTTCTGTACCAAACGGTGTAATGTGATGACGAATGGCAGTTTACTTTTAAAGTGTAGACCCCAGGAAGACGCGTGACCAGAATCTGGGAGCTAATGGGGATTAAATGAAGAATAAAGAATAAAAAAGAATAAAAAGGCCCTCCTCTTCACTCCAGATGGCTCAGCCATCTGTTTCATACAGGACTGAAACATCACTTTTTCCTGGGCGAGTGCTTCATTCCAGTAGAGCCTAAGGATTTGGGCCTGAGATTACTCCAGTGTGTGTCTGACACACACACACGCTATCGCTATCTCTCTCTCACATAGACACTTAGACACACACACACAAGGCATGGCAACAAGCCTACGGACCAACTCTTATGCTACTCAGGTGGCGAGGCAACTTCCTGTTCCCTACAATCCCACCAACATCATCATTCTCTGAGGACGACAGTTTTTCATGTTTTTACATTTTTTATTCATCAAAGCCTTATCAGGTCCAGGTAGTAGGTGCACACTGTGGAAGTGCTCATAAAATCTGGTGTTTAGCTCAACCACTCAGAAAAATGGCTCCAACCTCAACAATGATAACACGAAAGTAGCTGCCATGAGGATGAATGTGAACACACAGTCCAGATGCTGAACATCAGAGATCTCCAGCAGGATCCTCCAGAACAACAAACAGACAAACAAAGGTTTAATGATGATGTAAATGGTTATGGGTAAATGACCGGCATTAATATAGAGCTTCTTATCCAAAGCGCTTTACAATTAATGCCTCACACTCACAAGGAAAAAATGGCTGCCATGCAAGGCACCAACCAGCTCATCGGGAGCTATTGGTGGTTAGGTGTCTTGCTCAGGGCCACTTCCAATACACCCAGGGCGAGGGATCGAACCGGAAACTCTGCTACTCCCAGACCACCCTTCCTACCTCTTGAGTGAATGTCACCCCAAGTCGTCACACAGAGTCGTATATTATTTTCTCCACTTATTTTTAAAAAAACTGTTCACTCATTTGGCAGTGGGCGGGGGGTCTTCAGCAGGGGAAGGAAGTCACAGATGGCAGTTAAAAATGGAAAAGGCCTCACTGCACAGAGGGACACAAGAGGGGGGGCTCAGACAACCAGCTCACCTTCCCCTACTGAGCTAGTCCTGGACTCAGCCTTGCTTGTTAAGCCTGTAGGCCTAGTAGCTAAGGTGCATGACTGGGACAGAAGGTTAGTGGTTCAAGCCCCACGCTGATCCTTTTCAAAGATTAAGCTCTTTGTGCATATTTTCAGCTCTTCATGCATATTTTCCTAGTTATGGTTTTGATGCTTTAACCTGTGAAAGAACCTATGCACTTGTAAATTGCTTTGGATTAAAAGCATCTGCCAAATGACAAAAATGAAAATTAAATTCTTTTTTTTATTTATATATTTTTCCCTAATCACACATTTCAGGACTTTGTCAGCACTCAACATGTACGGAACATTGGCGTGCTCGGCACCTCTTTTGTGACATATTCCAGAATATGTGGTGCACACACACACACCACACACCATACACCACACACCACACACCACACACCACACACCACACACCACACACCACACACCACACACCACACTACAATATTTGGGAGAAAAATTTGATTTGATTCTGTATTTTGGATTTGTAATCACACGTTAACCCTCCCTCAATTTGCCATTTGAGCGACGTGCAAAACTCCAGCTAATGACGACATTCCCCTCAGCGCAAACAGAGAGATGCACGTCCATGCACGCCTTCAGGCACGGAGATAAATATCATCGAATAACCGGTTATATTTATGCTGGGTTGCTCGGCTTTTTCATTTAGTTCGGTTCACAGCTTGGTTGTCCAAGCCCTGGTGTCGCCATGATCTGCACAGCTGTTGGGCCCTTGAGCAAGGCCCTTAACCCCACATTGCTCAAGGAAGGATTGTCCCATGCTTAGTCTAATCATCTGCAAGTGGCTTTGGATAAAAGCGTCAACTAAATAATTAATAATGTACTATTTATTGTGAAGACTACCCCCAGGTTACCTGTAAACTCCTCACTCACACTCAGAGGAACATGGGCCCCGGCCCCTGTGGGCCAGATAGCACAGTGCTGGTGGGAACCACCAGGAGAGAAGAAAAATGACTGCAAATCAGAGTGTACCGTGGGCCCTTGGGGGGCCAGTGCTTAAAGTGTTTAACGTTTACTGATGCGAACTCTAAAAACCATCCCTACAGCCCCTTAGGCAGCCATTTTAGCTAATGAAGTTCTGCAGTAAATTTTAACCAGATAAACATGTGCTTAAACGGTTTACAGATGGCCTTGATTTCATTCTCAGCACAGAACCAACAAATGTACACACACACACACACACACACACACACACACACACACACACACACACACACACACACACACACACACACACACACACACACACACACACACACACACACACACACACACACACACACACACACACACACACGTATTCATTTTTACATTCCCAGGTCCCATCTGATATATTGCGCAGTTACACAGCTGGATACAGAGCAGTAAAGACACATTAATTCCCCCTCACAACTACCAACACTGAGCTGGGAAATTTCAGCTGAGTACTTAACCCGGCCAATCAGACACGCTGCGGTCAGCATTGTGTACAGCCATAACAATATCCCAGCAGGCACTGCGGCCCTGCAAAACAGTGCCATTCCGACCACACCTGACCAATCAGAACACTCAGACCACTTGTACTAAATTTTCAGGCTTTTCCCTGAAAAGTAGTACGAGCAGTATGCCTAGTACGCAGTTTCGAACACGCCCGTACCCCCCTGGGCGGCCGGCGGCCATTACAGCCCTCCCTCCCAGAGCGCGCTGTTCAGGCGAGTCGTTAAGGCTTCACACAGAGCAAACTCCTCCCGCCCCGAGCATTCAGCGCCGTTTTAAAGGCCTGCTGGGTGGAAGGGTAATTATAGAACCCATTGTTGGGTAAACGATGCCCCCTAACCTCTCTCCCCCGTTGTGCTAATTAGAAGTTAATTGGCGGGGAGAGGGAAGGGGGCCGTTAGTTAAAGCTAGCGGCATTCCTGCAGACTTACACAGACTGCGCCACATATAGCTAAAGCAGGAGACATAAATCTCTTTATCCCACCAACAACCGGGCGCATTCCTCCGACAGGAAGTTGTAAAAGAGAGACTGTGGGGGAGGAGGAGGACATGGTTATATTCTAGTAAGAGGGAGAATGTGTCGACATATAAATACATATCTACCCCTTTTCCTTTACAGTCCAATCATGCTATTGCTATCAGTGGCAAAAACTGGAACAAAGTTTAAATAAATATTTAATGACTTGTATTGTTTCTGTGAGTACCTCATCCAAGGCAATTTACCAAAACACACAGACAACAACCAACAGAATTCACAGCAAAAGAAAATCCAGATCAGTAAAACGAAGTAGTAATGCCTAAAGGAAAAACTAATGTTTTTGTTTAAAAATATTTCAACTACTTTTAAAGATACAAAGCATACACTTCTTGAGAAAATTGTAGTTTACCAGAAACCACACTTATCCAGAGAAGAGGAGTTGAAATTACATGTTTATGTCTAATTCCTAAAAAACCTGAGTTATGTGCAAACCCTAAGTATTTAGAGTGACACATTTATGGCTGTTTTTGCTCTGTACTACAGCGGCAAAAAAAAAAAAAAGGTTTATTGGAGGGACTATGTATAAAAGGGGTGGTAATTCCCGAATGGTTCATTCAATATGGAGGTAAATATTAAAAATTAAAACTGAAAGTATGCACTTCAGCCAGTTTGTTTGCTGGAGTACAGAGCAAAAACAAAAAAGGTGACACTGTCCAAATACTTACTGCACTGTATATGATGTACTTTAACTGTGGGTAGTACTGAAACTTGAGCATGCTGCTTTAGCCAGAGAGAGGAAGAAAAAAATGTCAGTTCAAAATGAAAGATGGCTTATCTGACAGAGACATTGTTGTTGAACAGGATAAAGTAGTTGTGCGGTAGATGGAATTTAACCCGTGTCTGTTTGTGCAAGTATACCAGTCAAAGAACAATGACTGCAGTACACCAATCTGCATTTCTCTATATTTTGTGGTACAGTGCGTTAGCCAGAAGGGCTCATTTTCATCAGTAGTCCCTGGGCTATATTTCAGCTTTTTGCATGTTTTGCAGGGGGAGGAAACCAGAGTACCCAGGGAAAACCCATGTGAACACAGGGAGAACACGCCAACTCTGCCCGGCGAGGATCTGACCGACCGGGACTCAAACCCAAAACCTCCTTCTTGCAAGGGAACACTGTGCTAACCACTGCGCCACCGTGCCACCAAAAAATTAAGGAGATGATGATGATGATGAAGGGGGACAAAAACGCCACACAACTCACCATTTTATGCCGCTATGGTAATGAGGAACCAGGTGACCTGGCCCAGGTGCGTCAGAAATGCCCATCTGAGGAAGCTTGGCGAGGCCAGGGAGTACTGTGTGACCTGCATCAGACCTGGGTGTTTCGGATTCAAATAATACTCAAATAATATTTATAATAGGCTCGTCTCGTCTCCCCAGGTGCAATTGAGCCGGCCAAAAGGACCAGAAGGCACGGTTTGCAGTTTCTGAGAGTATTTAATGGGTTCCAATACACCAGACAAGCTCGGGAAGGCGTAGAAGAGTATCTGAATCCAAAGGGGCTTGGTATTTGACCCAAGTCTGACCCGCATGTGCCCAGAGCGTTAAAGTGACACCTGGGAGGGTGTCAGGGCCCAGGGTGTGAGTTTTCCCCTGCCCCCGGGAGGCTGTGGTATAACCTGTGTGACCAGTTACTCAACACGGCCAGACACGTCTGTCTGAACCAGACTGGAAATCTGGCCCTGATTACCGCAGAATGTTCTCACAACAAGGCTTCATTACGAGAGCAGTTAATGAGAGAAAGAGAGAGGCGGAGACAGACAGACAGCAAAACACAGAGAGTCAAACCGAGTGAGACGGAGAAACAGACAATGGGACAGACGGAGATAGAGAGATGGGATGCGGTTATTGTTAGGGTGTTGTTGTTAATATACCATATTCACATTTGCCATTATTGTGACTCTTTTCATGTTGCCTTTTTGTTTGTTTGTTGTTGTTCATCCAACAAGCTTTGGCAATACAAGTTTACTAATTGGTTGTAACAATAAAGCATTTTGAGTCTAATTGAATTGAACTGAGAGGCAGAGAGACGGTGTAAGACAAGAATCAGTAGAAGAAAGTAAGTTCCGCTTTAGTTTAAGGCAAGGGCACCCTTGAATACAATGTGAATGCAAGGCACAATTAGGCTTTTATCCAATAATTAGCAAAATACAAAAGGCCTTAAAATTCTGGGTTCATTTAAAGAACGGCAATCCAAACTTACTCCACCATAAGACCCAGCTATACCAAGAGCAGAACAAAGCCATCCAGTCCAGAAGCTCACTGAACTGATCGACACCACCATCAGCACTATTGTACCTGCTAATATACTAGTCCTTAAAAAACAAGCTGAAATCAAAATGAACTTTTCCTCAATTTAGCCAATTCTTCATAACCATATGAACACATCTTAAAGTATAAAATAAAATGTAAAAAATTTTGTGGTTTTTCTGACAAACTTCCTCTGCTTCTCATGACCTGATTGAACTGGGTCAAAGGTCATGAATCCAGTTTATAAACCCCACACACTCCACAAACCCCTTGCATCTGTTAACAGACCTGGGTCAAACACGGAATCCTTTCAGATTCAAATAGCTTGCTATGCTTTACAGAGCTTGTCCAAGGTCTGATTTTGTTATACCTCAAGATAAAGACGTATTCTTGTTTGTACACCGAATTTCTATATTTGCAAACACTATATTATTAAAAGCAGTAGAGCCGGATGTGGTGTGTGTTCTAAAATAGATATTCAGGAGAGTCACTACCGAGTGCCAGCCCACACAACGAACAGGCGGCAGACATGTTAATGTTAACCGATAACACACTCGGTTCAATGCAAAAGAGACAGTGACACCATTGCTGTTGTTCTGTACTCCAGCACACAGGACTTGAATTAAAACAATGAATAGGCCCATATGGTTAGAGGGCACACTGGCTTGAGGGCATTCAGATCCATATCGGGTAACCCCTGCAGGAATTACAGCCATTTCCTCTGTGTGTATTTGCATCATTAGTTAAGGCAGAAGAGAGGTAAGAAAAAGTTGAGTGTTGATTCTGGGTGTGGAATTTGTATTTGGAATCTGTTGCAGTTGCATCTCAACGTGAGGACCAAATAAGCGTCAATGGCAGTAAAGCAGGCCGAAACAAGGCTGGAAAATTGGAATAAATCGGAGACAAAACAAAACACTGAGTGTGTCAAAAACAAACTGCCTGATACATCGCTTTGGTGCAAGAACACGCTGGAGAGCTCAGCAATACTAAACAAAACAAACTGGTGAACCACGGAAGACCACTGTAGAGGCCCACCGAAGCATACTTTCGCATGTGATTTAAAAAACGCTTTTTCAACAAAGAAAACAACAACAACACTCGGCAGGATGTAGGCACAGATGTGTCAAAGACCACAAAATGCAAACCACCGGAAAGCCTCAAGAACAGAACGGCCAGGTAAAAACTACATTTAGAAAAACCGTCTGTCTTATGGGCAGATGACCGGAGTATTAACCCTTTCAGTGCCCTATGGAACTCAAACCTTATACCTTTTCAACCAATCAAAATGCTATACTATTGCCTCGGGCCCCTATTAAAACTACTAAATTCTCAACTTTCTCAATTTTCTCAAAACCTCTTGGGATTTGGGGTGGAGCCACTTCATATTCAGCTTGGGACTGAAATCGATGGTTAATCGATGATTTAAAGTGTAAAGTGTGGAGAAAAGAAGGAACTGCTCATGATCCAAAACGTATCACCTCATCTGTGAAACATGGTGGAGGCAGTGTTATCGCTTCGGCATGTATGGCCGCCCGCCACTTGTCTTCATTCACTTGAATTCTGAAGGGTACAGAAACATCTGCACAGAGCCAACCAGCTGCATCGAAACTCAGTGGACGGCACTGGACTTTGCAACAGGCTAATGACCCCAAACACACAGCTAAGGGTATTTCAGCGTGGAAGCATGTGCTCGCCAAAATTCACATGAAAATGCAAACAGGCGATTACAATTCAAATGAAAATGTTTTTTTTTTTTTTTTTTTAGTTCATTTACACACGTCCGTTTCACATTGAATTTCTCAACCTAGACGACCCGGTGATAATTTAAGTGAAAATGGAAAAACTGTATTTCAAATGGCAGTTTCCTATTGTAACTGCATTATCCATGACAACAATGAAATGATAGTTCAACTGCCCATTTATCATTTCATTTTCTGGCACACGGGGTGGAATAAATCAAATCCAATGGCACTGCGTCCATTTGCATTATCATTTTAGTGCGGTCACGCTAAAACCCTGCCAAAATTCAAACTGAAAATTTTATCCATCCTTTACATTTTTATTTTCAAAGTAACTGGAGAGTATTTTTTTACCTAATGTGCTTGCTATTTGGCGGTTCAGGCCTGGTTCTTGTGTTTTTTCCACTACTCTGTAAAAGGCTCTTTGTGACAGACTTCTGTAAAAAGCACCATACAAATAAAATTGATTTGAATCGTTTTGACAGACATTTGCAGCAAGCATTCTCTCCCTCAGACACACTCTCAGGCCACTGGACCCGCCCACTACTCAAACGTTCCCTTCGATTCGTAAAGGCACAGTATTTATTTTCCAATGGCAGGTAATCATTTTACTGCAATATAGAAAGCGATGTCAAGATCATTTTCAAAAAGCATTGAATTTAGCAAGATACTGGTTTTGCTGAACACACTCACAGACACAAAGCTGGAGTGCACTGTACGAATGAGCATACCATTATACGATGGGAAGGCAATGGTGGCTCGTAAAACTGAAGGTATAATTACAACCGCAAGGAAATAATGAGGCTGGAAAGGGCCCGTCTCTCTGGCTGAGAGGCCTAACCACCGATTCAGCCAATTACCACCCCGCCCCGCGTTTCCACACCCGCAAGCCTGGCACCAGTCCGAAAAGGTAACACAGGACCGCAAAATTCAGTCCAAACTTACAATGCATTACCATGGCAACCCCCAACCCCAAACAACCTCCACCTCCCAACCAACGCGCAGAACAGCAGGATTTGTATTTTAAGCAGAGTGCTTCCTAATAAACCGAAACTCCATTATTTAGTTATACAGTTTATGTATTTTTCAGGCTTTCAGCCAGAATAACTTAGAATAAGGACTTTCTCAAGGCTTCATTCCAGAATATTCCAGAAAGATAGGCGGCTAGGTAGGAGGTCAAGGGATACGGGGATAACATCAGTGTCACCGTTCTCGAAACTGTGGGTTAGGCTACTACTTGTGTTCCGGCACTCCCAAAAAAAAGACCCGGGACACGCTGGAGGCATTATAACTCCCAGCTGGCATCCCCGGGATGAGCTGGAGGAAGTTGCAGGGGTGAGTGGCTGGGCTGCTCAGTTTGCCCTGCTGCCACTGGATTAAGAGGATGGAAAGATTTAGGGCAAATAAATAAATAAAAATTGCTTTAACAATTTTGCTTTTATTTGGTTGAAGATAAGCAATCTGCACATAACTGACATCGGCCCGGTCGGAAAAACTGTGGATTTGTATGGGTGGATAGGACCTCAAGAAGCTCTCCATTAGTTGATTGAATAAGTGGCTCGACCCCTGACCCCAAAATCCCACCTAGCTCCTTTAAGCTCTACCCCTCATCACAAACCCCGTCTCGCTCGTTTCATAACCTCCCCTGCGCCATGTGGTCAAACACAGACCTGTAAAAACTCCAGTACAAGGTGCTAAAACCGGAGAGGATTTTAACGAGCAGGATAGACTGGCTGTGTTTAGCCTGTGTATAGCCCCAGGCTAGGAAAAAAACACAATGTCGTAGGCTGCTAAATACTGCAACACAATAACCAGTTATAATTAAAGCGGGTCATGAAGTTATAAGTACAGCAGTGGAAGGCAGCCAGGTGTTAAAATAGTACACACACAGTATCGTGACTTACACAGGTCTGTGTCGACACATACACACACCTCCCAAGAGTTTAGTCCCGTGTTTGTGTGGAGAATCCGATTCACCCGTTTCGCCTCTATTTTACAACTTTACGTCCGGACTTTACGCCCCAGTTCATACAGGCCACCCAAAGACATGCCTGGCACGCTGCCAAATCACCCCTCCCTTGCCAAAATCCCAGCCTGACGGAGAAGTTAAGCACAGAATCCACAGTCAAACCACCCTTGACTACAGGCCCTGCATTCTCTTGCGAGCACAACACACATTTAACACCGTACTCTTAAGTGTACACCTCTCAGCAGTTCAGGAAGAACTGCTGGTTTTCCACCCTCCCTTTGCCTGGGAGACAGGTGTGTGAAGACAGTCAATCAGTAGGTAATAACTTGGGAGAAAAGAAAGGCAGTGCTGGATCTGGATGATCCCTGCTGTAATGCTATGCCCCAACAGAATCTGAAGGCCAGTGAGTTCATACCAACATAACCAAAGTCTACTTCAGCATTCAGAAGACAACCACTGGTCCTGCCAAAAGGGACAGTCATGTTTACGCAGAGAGCCCACAGCCAAATGGTCAGGATGCAAGTTCTCCCCTGGCGCTACCCACACCGAGACAAGGGCCTAAACCTGCCTGGTCGACTGGAGTGTCCACTTCGCTAAAACACGGCAGTAAACACAAGGCCCTCGCCGCCAGAAATCTCTATTTTCTGTCGAAATTCACACAAGCGCATGAAACCCAAGACGGGGAGCAGATCGGAGCACACTCACACAGCTGCACGTAGCCTTCTTACGACAGCGGGGCAATCCAGAGAACTCCAGCCCCAAACCTGAAAACCAGCTGCAAATCTCAGGCCTCTAAATCAGCCCTGGACATTTGCAGACGTACATGTACAGTTAACCCGTTCATCTGGCCCTGCCGAAGCTCCAGAACATGGGGATTCGTCTGATTGGGCTCATCGTTAAAACAGCAACACTGCAGGAGAGAGTATGCTGCTTGCGGTAAATATCAGATTCTGAAGTTTCACGCAGGGATACACAATGTCACAAACGTATAATTATCCAAACATAATCCAGAACTTATATCAGCCAAACTCGTAAGGAAAGATACAGAAACTACGTAATTTCAGCAGCTCTCTAGACTCAATAATAAAGTGCAATATTTTCATATTCTGAACCCCCAGTTTTAAGTGGAGAAAATATACGAACACAATTTGTAGGTTTGGACGTCAGAAAGGGCAGAGAGCGGTTTGTCATCCATTTTCATCACAGAATTAAGGCCCCAATATACAGCGTAAAGTGCAGTCCATAAGTATTTGGACAGTGGTACAATTTCTGTTCTTTTGGCACTGTACTCCAGCGCACTGGACATGAAATGAAACAATGAATATGACGGTAAACTGCAGACTGTCGGGGGGGATTTACAGTCTGAGAGGGGATTTATAAACGGCAGTGTCTGGGTTAATGTGTCCGTATCGTGTTCTGTGCAGCTGTGACTTGGGCAGCCAGGTTTGTCTCGTAGACCAAACAGAAACGAGAGACCTCTCCGCTTTTCCCGAGATTAAACTCATAGATTACAGTGACAACCCCTCTTTTGGAAGAGGGGGGAATGCACATTAGGGGAAAAATTACATTACGAAGCCACCGCAGATCGAGTTTCTCTAGACTTTTAAAGCAGAACGGCGGGCCAGCAAGCAGACAAACCCTAACTCCCTTTATTTCCTTTCTATACCCGTATTACGTTGGCTCAGTGGACAGTGGACAGTGCAGCTAGTCTTATTTGGAGAGCAGGCTGCATTAAAATACTGCCAATAGCAGTGTGCATCTCTGCTAGTGCAGGTTGCTGGCAGGTGACAGATAAAGGGATTCATTTCCTTGCCAAGACTTGATGTCAACATAATGGACAAGTTGTTTGTACTGTAGCCGTCATTTCCACAATAAGCACGTTCATGTATCCATTGCTAAACAGGGTAGCTTGCTACAGTAGCCAGCTAACACAGGTTTGCTCATGTGCAAAAAACAGATTTGGTTCCTTCGTCTCCCCTACGCCATCAGCTAAAATAACAGTAATGCAATGCAGTTCTTTAGAGAAAGGAGCAGGCTTGTAAAAGGACATTTAGGGAATCTTAATGTAAAGATGCCATTCTTTCTAATCCAGTAGCCTGCGGGCTAAACAAAGAACCTGCCTTCAGTCCGAATTAAACAGTCTTCCTGAGGAGACTGACTCACTGACGAGTCCCATTTTGAAGAAGGTCACGCTAAGGTGACACCGGGCCAGAGACAATGCAAACCGCACAGAACGGCCTCCTACACGACTCCATTAAATTTACGGAGGAATTCACACCCAATAGCCAAAGAACATTCAGGCCCCAATTACCAGTTAAAGCCATTCCAGTCTCATTGGTAATACCACTAAATGGTTGTGGCACCCAGTAAAACATTAGGCAAGGCAGTGGAAGATATAACAAAGAAATCTCTATCCCGGGATACTTTCGACAACTTCTAGTGAGTGATCCATTTGGGAACAGAAGAGACACACTGTCCAACTGCTTGGAGTCATCGTCCTCCATTAAATAAGAAAACTCACAAAGCTTGAGCATCGGGACAGAACCAACAAGCTAACAGAGAAGTCCTCGAGTGCTAGTCAACTCGTGAAAACTTAGTTTTCCAAAATGCTCAGTGTGGCTCTGCATTTAGAGACCAGACCTAGGCCAAATGTAAAATTGTTTTGGATTCATATACTTTTCTGCACTCAATTGATCTTCCCTGGTGCAAATTGAGCCAACCAAGAGGACCGGAAGGGGGGGTTTGCACTTCTTGCAAGCATTTCATAGGTTCCACTACACCAGACAAGCTCAGTGAAGCGTAGGAATAGTATCTGAATCCAAAACAATTCAGTTTACAAAAACAATTCAGATATTACAAATGAAGTATTTAACCCAGGTCCGCTTGCACAAGCTGGAAAACTAAAATACAAGTTGAGGGGTCACGAGAGAGAGAAAATAGGCTCAGGATGAAACAAAAGGCTTGGGCGAACTGTAAGAACATTGTTAGCATTTCTGACCTTTGAAAGGCCAAAGATGATTCAGGTCAGTCAGACTCTACTGGAAAAGCCAGCTCCAATGGTCCAGATAAGAGCCCAGCACTTTGGCTGTGAGGCAGGCATAGAGCCAAGGCAAAGCCCATCTCACACCCTCACAGGTGTACCGAGAGTGAATCAGATGAGTGGGCCTTGCTCACGGGCCCACAGCCGCACAGATCTTATTGTGGTCACACTGGCTCCGCCACCTGTGGTCACACCTCCTGGGTCCCAGTCAAGCAACTTGGCCACTGGGCTACAGGCTACCCCCACCCCCACTCCCCCCACCTCCATTCTCTGCAGCCCCCCCAACACTCAGCCCCCCCCCCCACCCCACGCTCTCTCTTTCCATCCCTCTATTCCTACCCCCACCTCCCACGGTCTCCTGTGGCCCCAGGAAGTGGTGACCGTGAGGCTTTAACTGAAGCCAGCTGTTATACATACCAGAGCAATGGAGAGAGCCAACCACCCATACCCGACTCCCACCAACGGCACCACCCTTCCCACAATCACGTTTTATTAGCATGGAGTCGAGCAGGGATGGGCGAGAAGGGCTATAACCGTTTCTGGATTACAGACCAACTTCTGCTCATAATTGCTTAATCAGCCCAGTCATTTACACAATCTATGCCAGATTATGTGGCATGAAAAACAGATGATGATTGTTCTTGTGCCTCAAAACCTATATTGTGGCTTTTCTATCGTGGTGTAATCTACGAGAGCTGATTGAGTCTGAGTGGCAACAAAAACCTGCATACACACGGGCCCTCCAGGACTGGAGTTGCCCTTCCCTGGAGTATTTATTTCACTCCGGGGGGGGGAATATGATGGTAATATACCATTCCCGTCAGACTGTGACCCTTAGACCATCCTGTCCACGGACTTCCACTTCCTGCTCCAAACTTCCCATGGTCCTTGCAGAAGAAAAACAGCGCAATCTTCACCTCTTCTAGGCCACTACTTTGGACTTATAACATCCACGACACTCCCACACAAACTCTCTACACAGAGCCTGGTAAGGTATTAACCATTTCAGTCTCAAGAGCGCCTTATGGCACTCAAGTTTATCGACCGTAAAATATTGGGCTTTAGACTGAAAGTCATCCAGGGCTTCGTAAAAATTACATTACATGTACATTGCATGTTATTTGGCTGACGCTTTTATCTAAAGCAACTTAGTTGATTAAACTAAGCAGGGTACAATCCCCCCTCAGGAGCAATGTGGGGTTAAGGGTATTCCAGGCGACAAGTTCACAGAGATGGATCATTGTGAAGTCTTGTTTACAACAATAACTTTGACGGTGACAAAAATAATCCTTAATAAAACATCAGTATCGCACTGCTCAGAGTAAAACAAACAAATAATGTGCATTGCCCTTTTTCCTACCACAAGTTGTAAATCAAACTCAGCGTGTAAAAGGGCAATCAATCTAATCCGATCCAATCCATTGAATCATGGAGCTTCTAAAAAAAATATTTAGATTCACAATGCCCTCTCCATAATGTATGAACAGCAGGAAATGTAAGCTTCAGAGAGGGATTTACACGGTGCTCTTTTGGGATGACATTTGTAAGCTAGTTTTCAGCTTTCTTTCGCCATTGGACCCAGCAGGAACAAAATCCAAACCGCCATTTTGGACAATGTCTCTTCTGTGGCAATGAAGGACAATAGAACCATGCACTCCTCCTCCTCCTCCAACAACCTCTCTCCCTTGCTCACATTCCTTCAACACCCTCCATCCCTTCTTCTACCTTCACGCTACCCTTTCCTGCCCTCCCTCCATTCCTGAAGTGTGTAGACAGCGTTGTGTGTTGACGGGTAATGCACTCCCCGAGTGCAGTTTGTTTGTGTAGGAAGATCCCCTTTCAGACTGATTGACAGCTCCACTGTTTACATCACTCTGTCGCTCTCAGCTTGTACATATAGTAGAATAGACAAAGGCCGGGTCAAAAACATTATTTAAAAAAATTAAGATCATTACGGTAAATAGACTGCATTTATATAGCCTTTTTCCAGCACCTGAGGCGCCACAAAGCTCTTCATCATCAATGGCACACACACACACACACACACACACACACACACACACACACACACACACACACACACACACACACACACACACACACACACACACACACACACGCTCGCCGGTAGCAATTGGGGGTTAAGTGGCTTGCTCAGGGACACTTCGACAAGAGCGGTGGGTCGAACCAGCAACTCTCCGACTGCCAGACAACCACTCTTACCTCCTGTGGTAACGTGGCTTGTGTATCCTGTGAACATGGATGCACGTTACAAACATGGACTGCAGACAGGACCTCTAAAGTAGCCATTACAGTGCATCCGGAGAAGTCACACACCATCATCCTGCCCAGACCATTCCAGAGCACCTTCAGAGAAAGGAGCGCACACCATAACCTGTGGGGCCACATTGGCTCAGGAGGTCAGAGCAGTCGTCTGGCAGTCGGGTTGCCGATTTGATCCCACCCTGGGTGTGTCAAAGTGTCCCTGAGCAAGACACCTAACCCCCAATTGCTCCAATGGTTTCTCACAACAGCGGAACATTTTGGACTGCAATGTAGCAAAATCTGTAATAATGCGAAATATCTAACCGTTGCCTCAAGAATCAATTGTACACAGACCAATGAACATCTTGCACGATATATAGGTCTCTTCCCTTCAGTTAAGTCCATCGATGAGCTACAGATTGCATTTAAAAAGGGATAATACAAGATGGTTTCTGGGGTTAGAAAACAAAAAAGCAAATAAATAAATTTAAATAAATTTAAAAAAGGTTTATAAAACAAGCAAAAGAATTGAGATTGCAGACTCAACTAATTTTATAAAATAAATTAATGAAAACAGATCACAAAAATATCCCAGGGTTTATAGATTTTCTTATGAAAAACTGGCATTCCTCGCATACCGCCCCCACACCACCATTTCTCTATCTTATTGTATTCAGAAACATGTCAAATAATTCAATTCAGCTGCAAATAGCTGAGTCATGTTTGACTGAGAAAAGGGCCTCTCTGCTTAACCACAACTCGGCTTAACCACAACTTTGAGAGCGGTATCAAATGACACGTCCGGCTTTCCAAAGACTATAACTTGTTTTGAAACCTCTACAGGTCAGCAGGTCTGTAGCCTTTCAGTCAGGGGCGAAGACACAGTGTGCACTTACAGCTTAATCACTCCGCTCTCTCTAAATAACGAAAGCATGCCAACCATTGTCCAGTCATTTTGTCTGCTGAATGACAGTGCAAGTTAAGGGAATTTCCCTGTTCATTTGCTTTTTTCTTCTTTGGTATTTGGCAGCAAGAGTGGGAGTTGGCCCTTTTAGAGGTCTTGCCACATTAAGTAATTCAGTTGAACCAACTTTTCAGTTTCAGCCGAAAGTATGGGTCAGGTTTGGTTTTTTGGAAACATTTCTACACAATGTGATCCACCCTTTGCCCTGCTGGGGGAAAGAGGTCACTGCAGGACTATGACAGAGTCACTGAAACACTGACCTTTCACACTTACACAAAATAAGTTGTCTCTGTGTCAAATTACGCTTCATAAGTGCGTCCAATGGGTAACACAACATGACACCAGAGTTAGCATTTACCCCAACAACTGCCCAGGAGGCTGAACTATGCTAGGAAAATTATTATTTATGCAGTGAACAGCAATTCCCCCGGTCCAACAAGCACCAGCCCTCAATTTGTTCCTCCCAAGGAGATGGAAGACGACAAAAACTTTGAAAACTCTGAAATGCAGCAAATACTTTTCATATTTCTTTATAGATGTTACCGGAGAGGAAGTTATTAATATGCCAGAAGATTGTGTATTCAGTACACGGAATGTCTACACAGATATTAAGACAGGGTAAAGACAAGTAGGTATATTACATAACCTAAGTTTTTTTTTTTTTCATTCGACAAAAAGCAGTAAAATGCAAAAAAGCATACCTCTTCTTGAATTCATACTAGTATAAGAAAGGTATACCACCCAGCCCCAAGGCTGCCAGGCAGGGGAAAAAGTTGCCAACTAAAAATATGACAGTCGAAGCCAAAATAAACAACAGATATAAAAATGAATAAAGCACATGAATCAATCACACAGTACAATCCTAGTGTACTTCAGTAGGGAATAGTGTCCATCTGTATTTACTTGATTGGTCTCAAGAGATTTTCTAGACAGCCACCAAAGCAAAATCCTTTCTATGTTGGTTTGTTAGCCTGCTCAGTCGCTAAACAGGCGTTCACTTCACTCTGTCATTAAAAAAAGAAAACCTAGCCTTTGTCCAAGTCATGCAAGCTATTCTCTTCTGCTTTGTGGCATGTTTAGAATTTACTCATGCTGTTTACAACCTCCCATGTTGTCTCCAATAAAAAGTGACAGAGATCTGACAAGATAACAGTGAGAAAAAATGCCTCCATTACCCTTTAAGCTCGTCAGAAAGGTGGGACACTTTGTTTGACATTCTGAATGAGAATCGTTTTATGATTCCATAAATCAGCGGCACACTGACTATTTTACACCGATTTTATTACGCAGCGTTGCCAGAAGTGAACATATCAGAGGCCTCATGAAGCACGCCGAAGAATGGCGACTGGGAGCTTGGCTGGGAATGACCCTACACACGTCAGAAAGGAGCGAGCCGAAACTACAGAATTTCTACAGGGCCGCTCATGCTAACATTGGCTGACTTTCAAGGGCAATTGTCATTACATTACATTACATTCATTTGGCAGACACTCTTAGCCAGAGTGATGAACAAGAAAGTGCATAACCAAGTTTCAGAGTTGTAAAACAAACATATTTATAAGCGTATAGTCATACGAGAGGAAATGTTGCCATTTTATAATTTATCCTTAGTCTTGCAATGTAACAAGTTACTAGAATTTTCACTTTGTATGCCATGCATAAAAAAAATGGCATTCATGCACAGCTATGAAAAATAAATTTTGTAAAATTAATGAACCAAGTAGCTTAAAGTTCTGGGAAAACTCATGAAGACATGAAAGACATTAAAAATAAATAATTTCAAGAATTGTTGGGAACCCTAAAACTACCATAACCTGAAGTCACATGACACTGAACCCACAGTACCAAACAAAACATATATGCAGTTAAACATTTGAAAGCCTTGACCTCGAGGAAAAGAGAAAGCATCTAACACGGTTGGGTCTGCATTTGTTTCCATTCCAAAAATTAAGACTATTTTCTGGGTGTAGATTTTCGGTGAAAAGGCAAAATCAACCCCAAAATTAACCCCATTACCAAAACAGGCATTTAAAATTAAGGGACAAAAAATTCACTCAACATGTGATATCGATTGTCATTGTTATTTTATTTTATTATTTCTTGCCCCCACATTTCTTCCTCATTCTTACATTATTTTGGTCTGAAGCTCTTGACCGTGTCCATATGCTTTTATGCATTTAGTTGCTGCCACATGATTGGCTGGTTAAATATTTAACAAGCTGGTGTACGGGTCTACCTAATAAAGTGCTCGCTGAGTGTATAACGACTCCAGCTAAATCTACAGGAGCAACATAATATAGCACACAAAAACGTCAGCTATCAGGTTTGGGAGATTTCAGTAGACACTCACAACGAAGCCATAAAGAGAAAACGCATTGTTAATGTTGCATGTGTTCCAGTTACAGAAACAAAACGAATTGTGGCAACACTCTTGTCCCTTGTTGGGAGATGGGTTTATCAATTTGGTTGGACCAATCCCGTCCACACGTGCAACAATTTTAAATGCGGTTCATAAGACCAACCCACATGCGAACAATGTTGCCAAATGATTTCAGAAATGATGGCAAGCCAGGGAAAAAGGTTTTGCATACGCTTTTATTGAATATTTGTTTTCAGATTTAAAAAAAATTTTCATCATGACATTAGACTGCATTCGGACAAAAAGTGGCTATAGTCCATTATGGCTACAGGCGCGTTAGGCCTGTTCCGTGGATCCTGACATTTCCGGTATGATTGATATAAAAATTAGACAATTCGCTAGCTACGTCATTTAAGTAACACTTCGACCAGGTATTCATAATCATCTTTCAAGAGTGACTGTCGCAACTTTCCAGTGAACACATGAAAACAAGGCGACTATTAGGACTAAACATTATCTCTAGGATATCAGCCTTACATACATTTCATTTCAATCCTCAAGCAATTGTTTTTACACTGAACAGGTATTATAGACACTTAGTTTAAGAGATGCATCCCCTGCAAGTCAAACAGCGAACTTGAAAACAAAATTAAAGACGAACAACGAGTCATCGTGATCCTCGTTGCGCAAGCTTCAGGGTAGCTAATGCAATGCATAAAACTATGAGCTGGAGTGACAACAAAATTCCTCCATCTAACAAAAGGACAGATGAACTCTGCCTGGGCACGTTTCCAGCATTGCCGTCTGGTAGTGGCCCGGTTGTTATTATAATGCACAATTGATTGTGTTCACTGCACAATGTCTCAAATCGCCGGAGTTTAATGACAAGCATTTTAAGGACCCAGGACTAAAGAAAAACGAACTTGTGGCGTAGATTTCTCAGTCATTCAAATGGAGACGCGCCTATACGAAATGCAATTCAAATGAGAACAAAATTAAGTGCCCAGGCTAACTGGTTCCGCATTGTGGCAACAAGACAATATCACCACAGCACCGTTGAATAGCTGGTCTACAAGTGTATGCAATTTCACAATCAATGCAGAAAATGCGCTCGTAAAAACCCGATTGGCTACTTCAGATACACAAGTCGCAAAACTTTCTCCAGCAATCGCGGATTCGTTATCGCCACAAAAACCACATGAACACAATAGCCTACATACATAACTTGGTTCGATGTCAAACGTCAGAAAAAAATTCCCATTTATAAGATATGTAGCTAACGTTATAGCTAATTTTCCAATACATTACTAGCTAACCATCTGCAAACAGAAGAGCACGACATTCCGAGACGAACAAAGGACCGGTTGCTGCCGTAGCATAGGCCACTTTTAGAGGGAACATGGCGCTGTCACACAGGCAACTTTTCCAGCCAACGAGGGTAAACGGAGCATTTGACAGTGGCTGCAGCTATCAGCTAGCAAAATGAACAGCCCAACAAATTAATCGACGGAGAAATAGAAGCGAATATTTCTGCATCTTAGGAAATGTCACTCACCGCCCTAGTGCTGGGAGACAGGGACCCGTTGGATAGGTAGTGGTTGGTTAGGTCCGGGATCATTAGAAACGGGTAGCCAGGAAAGTGGGGGCTCTTAAAAAAGCCACCATCTTGCTGTCGTCTTAATGCTAACAGGGAAGAGAAACAAGATAACTTAGAAACGCGTAGAGAGACGAGGAAATAAAACATTTTTGAAAATAAAAGATTCTTAGTTGTTACCTTCGGTATAATACTCTCTGTACTTCTCGTAACTTTCTAGGGCTGATCTTGGTTGATGGCGCCTCTCCGTTTGCTGTACGCAACAAGGAGACAACAGGTGAAATACAACTTTTTGCCAATCTATCCGTTTGTTAGATAATGTTTGTGGTTTTTATGGATGTTGAATCGCCAGCTAGCCATTTGTAGTGCCAGATAAGGCTCGATATTTACTCATACCTCAGAATCGGAGGCGCTGCTGTTGATTTCCGACTCGTTTACCAAAGATGATTTCACGTCGTCCAAATCCCCCTCAGCCGACACGTTTTCAGATAATTTCTCCTGCTCTCCTTCGTCTTTGAATGAAATTAGTTCGTCATTCGCCCCCAAGTCGTCTCCACCGCCTCCATTAAGTTGTGGCATCTTGTAAAATAAATGATCGTAATCCAGCAGTCCAAAATAAAAATCCGCTGAACGTGAACAGTAGAAGAAAATCCCAGTAGCCCGCTTTAGTCAACTCCAAAACTTTTGTATATTCTCCGCTCCCACAATTTCAAATCCTCGATTTAAACTGCATAGCACAAAAATCAAAATTTCCCAGGTCTAGATCCACATGCATTTTCATAAATAAAAAAAACGTCGATAATCTAAATACTATGCACGATTTACGATTTGCAACGTAACCGAGTTTGAGTGCTCTCAACAGTGCAAGTGTGCAAAAACAGCGTCACTGCTCCCTGTGCGATTCAGAGGCAGCCTATATCCACAACAAACCCCGCCGATGAAAAACGGAATAGTCGTGAGAATCATCCATTAAAATTGAGACGTGGTTTTTTCATATTTCCAGTTCAAGCAGATTTATTTAAGGTGAAACTGCAAAGTTTGCGCCGTTACTTCCTGCAAAAAAACGCACAATAAGCACTAAGCCACTCGACCATCGAGCTCGCAAGCTAGCTATTAGCATAAAATTCCCTTAGATTCATCTCTGTCGGAATGAAGTTGCCGTACGAATGAATGTCCTTTATCCGTGTTCCAGCACTTATTGCTTGATTAACATTATGCACTTGATGGTAAGTTTGAATAGCGTTTTCTATCAAATAAGACCCTTTAGATTAGAGAAAAGACAAGTTTCGCTCCATATATAAGTATAAGTGTGGAGGTATGATTGTTCGCTTCGCCTCCCAATTGCGAGTAAGGAAGAGAACCAGTTGATTTGAATACTGAGGAGGAGTTTGAGTTGTAAACCAACGCTTGAGTCAACATGGGCAGAGCGGGGCGTGCTTAAGGAACAGAAATTTGTAAACGTTTGGTTTTGCGGACTGACCACATAAAGACTGTGGTCACGACCGTTCAACAGGAAATGACGTGCATGTGCGCGTACCAAACGCAGTTTAGTGCCACAAACTACACTACAAAAATACAGGAATGTATTTTTCTCAGCCTTTTTAACAAACTATTTGATGCAGAGATTGCCAAATAAGTAGTTGTTCCTGCACACAACAATCCAAAAGAGTGGGCTTTGACTTTAGTTTTAGCACTTGACAGGAGTCAATCAGCCAGTCATTCGCCTGTGTGTGAGAACCTTATACTTCTATGTGTGTGTGTGTGTGTGTGTGTGTGGTGGGGGGTGGGGGCATGCCAACAATTTCAGTATGCACCTCCTCTCTTAGTCATGGTGTGCAGGGAGAAAGGTCATTTGGCTGGCACCGCTGAACCACACCAGGGTAACCCCGACCACATCTCCTGTGGTATAATGGTAATAGCAGGGTTTGAAAGAAAATTACAGGCTACCATGCTAATTGCTCATTACCATGGTAATACCAGGACCAGTGGCAGAACAACAGGCATGGCCAGCATCAGCAAGGGAGTTTTAATGGGTTAAGGGGGGGAGCATTTAGGACAGTCATATACATATAAATATGCACCCAGTGAGCACTTTATTAGGTAGACCTGTATACCAGCTTGTTAATGCCAATATTTAATCAGCCAATGCATAAAGGCATGCAGGCATGGTCAAGAGGTTCAACTGTTTTTCAGAACAAATGTCCAAATGGGGAAGAAATGTGATTTTGACCGTGGAATCATTATTGGTACCAGACAGGGTGGTTTGAGTATCTCAGAAACTGCTGATCTCCTTGGATTTTCTTGCACAACAGTCTCTAGAGTTTGGTGAATGGTGCGAAAAAGCACCCAGTGAGCCACCGTCATGCAGGCAAAAATGCATTGTTATTGAGAGAGGTCAGAGGAGAAGGCCCAGACTGGTCAAAGCTGACAGGAAGGTGACAGTAATGCAAATAACCACACATTACAACAGTGGTATGCTGAAGAGCATCTCTGAAATGCGTCAAACCTCTAATAGGATAGGTTTTAGACCAATAAGTAAAAATAAATAAGTCAAATAAATACCTAAAAAAGTGCTCAGTGAGTGAGTGTACCTCCTCACTCCCCCAGCCTGTAACCCTGCTGAAAGTGGCATCTTAAACCTGCCTAAACTGGTCAAGCTGGTTTAAGATTTTCGACGCTTCTAGCTGGTCAACCAGCTGTTCACTAGCTGACAAGCATATATAGTCAGCTTGTCTACCAACTGGCCACCAACTTACTCTACCAGCTGAACCAGCTTTATCCAGCAAGTGACCAGCTATGACCAGCTAGAATTGTCGAAAACACAGTTTAAACCACCTTTAAACAAGCTTAGAATCCCAGCTGGGCTTAACTGGAATTTTCAGCAAGGTCTTACAGACTGTAGAAGAATGACACTTGCAGAGAAAACATTGCATGAAGGTGTGACCAAACCCCTCCTCCCCCCATGCCAGAGAGAGGAGTCATCTCTCCAAGACATTTAAATTCATTGCCCTGTGCCCCCTCCCAAGGATCTGTTTTCCTGTTCTCCTACCATAAAATATGTTCCTCTTTTCACCATCTCTAGTGTGAGTCAGCAGGCAGCTGTTTTTTCCCCAATAGATTTATAGCCCTCTTGTCCTACACTCTAAGAAATAAAGGCACCAAAAGTGCCTAAAAAGGTACAGATGCTTGTCGCTGGGACAGTACCCTATTGGTACAAATAATTGTTGGCCTACCCCTAGCCAGCAATATATAATTAATTTGTACCTTTTTTGCTTGGAAAACATATGCATATGTACTCAAAGAGAACATTACTGTACTTTCAAGGTACATTTGGGAAATTTGATCCTTGAAGAACAAAAATGTCACTTTAGTTCTGGGAGTGCTCGTGGTGGGTTAGTCTAAATTCTATACACAATGTGCAACAAAGAGATGTTTTTTTGTTGCCAAGACTCCTTCTTCTTGAGAGATGTTGGCAGTCTTATGTAATTAACTCTAAAACAGCAGGTGTGCGGGTTAATTAGAGTGCTGCTGTTCTTTTGCTTTTCATGGTATAGTTTTTTATTATTTCCAAAGAAGATAAGGTGCAGAGAACAGGGTGAAAGTTGTACTTATAAGATTTCAGGGATTTCTCTGTTTTCACTGCTGGTTGTCCCTGTACCTGGAATTCCTTGATACGCAGCTGAACTTATCAGTAAATAACTAAACTTGGAAAAATACAAAATAAATTAAAAAAACTATTCCCACCCACTGCATCAGCTTTTTGCTCAGATTGCACAAATTGGGCAATACTCAATTGAAAAAACAAATTCCCTCCTTTGAAGAAACATAGTTCAAACTAAGATGGCTGCTGTAGACGTGTGAAGGGTGAGCAACTATTTATTATCTAAAAAGGGAGATACACCCGTACACCTTATCAACCCAGTTACAGTATTCACAAGTCCCAGTTTGCAGCAATGTCTGAAGCAATAGACATATATACACACAGCACATATCTGAAGCAGACTTGGGTCACATTCGCAATTGTTCAAATACGTCACTGTTTTGGATTCTAATTCTTCTCTGTGCCCAACTGATCTTGCCTGGTGCAATTAAGCCAACCAAGAGGAGCTGCACTTTCTGAGAGAATTTAATTGGTTCCAGTACACCAGACAAGCTCAGTGAAGCGTAGAAAATAATTTGAATCCAAAGGAATTACGTATTTGACTCAGGTCTGAAATTAGGAAGTGGTATGCCACAAGTAACTCACTATTTCAGTTTTTCTGTATTACATTACAAACATTTAGCAGGCACTTTTTGTGCTTTAAAAAAAAAAAAAAACAATCTCCATGTACATGGCTGGATATACAATATACTGGAGCAGCCCAGGTTAAGTACCATGCTCAAGGGAACAACAGCAGTGTAAAATCTTGGATTCAAACCTGTGACCTTTCTCTTACAAGTCCAGTTTCTTCACCTTTAAACTCCCCTGCTGCATTACTGGGACAGAGGGCACCAGGGTCCCTCGCCTGAACAGCTGAGAAAATCCAAATTGCAATAACAGTTATTATTACCAAAGGCAGTGCTTGTTTCCGCACGTAGAGCATGAGCAATGTCCCTGTGCATAATTCAGTCCACTCTTCGCACAACTGAAATAAATATGAAACCTCTTGGCAAGGAAATGGCAGGAAGGAGGGCATGAATTATTGACACTCTGATATATGAAATCCTATCAACATGAATTATTGCCATGCTGACTTTCACAGTTCTCCAAAATGGGAATTTCAATCTTGAAATGAGGTCAACAATTAATGATATACTGTACCATTACAGTCTATTTCCCCACCTGTATGCTGGTTGTGAGTGACTGCCCCTATCAACATGCGACAGTAATCTGCTAGCTGCATTGTACTTACCTGTCAACAACCTGCATTCCAAAGCTTCAAAAACCATAGCGTGATAATCTGTTGAATGGCTGTACCCGACAATCAAGTTTGCATTGTCAGATTGTGACATCTGCATTGGCTGAGGTAGAAAAGCAGTTTGTTGAACAATTTCATCAATGTACAGTATTGTTTCATTTAGATCCCAAGCAGCACTTGAGGGTAGAGAGGTGAAAGGTTAGTGGTGGAACATCATAACTCTGGAACTTGGGCAGCAAGATAATCTCGGATTTTCCCACTTGTAATAACGACTTTGGTTGCATCCCAATACTGTAAATATGTAGCCTATCCTTCACTACACACCTCCTTTACTCCACTCCACTACCACTCACCTCCTTTCCAGAAGTATGTGGAGGAAAGAAAGGGAGCAGATGGGTGGAGGAAAGGAGAGAACGAGGAGGTGTGGGCCATGTCTGAGGATGTGTCGAAACAACTCATTTGCCCACTGTCGAGTACAGTATATACAGTGCTGTGAAAAAGCATTTGGCCACTTCCTGATTTCCTCTATTGCCTATTTGACACCCTGAATGGTTTCCGATGTTTAGACAAAAAGTGCTTTTTCACAGCTCTGTATGTTGTGCACACTAGATGAGAAAGTGGATAAGTACCATGGAAGCAGGAAGTCCCTGGATGATATATATATTTCTGGGGTTATGCTGAGTGAATTCAGAAGCACACTTTTCAGAAAAAAACCCCACATTTTGGTTTTACTTCTAAGTTTTGCACTAATGTTTCAACTGCAGATCCACACTAAACATCCAAATGTCATGCATAGAAATTCCCTGGATGCATTCTTGCATACTTTAGCAGACTGAAAATCATAGCATTCATAAGTATACTGTCTCCATTCTTCACATTCCCAACAATCCTTGTTATGTGATGGCACTTATTTCAGTCATGAAAAAAGCATGTTATTATTCAACTGTTTTAGTTTTGTGAACATAAATTGGTAAGGCATTTATTTAGAGATATTTATGGCCTTTTGAAGTACTTAAGGAAATGGGATAAATGCATTCAGTCAGTCGAGGGTACAATTCATGGCAACCTGATGATTTTAATGTGTGAACACTGTTTTCATATTTCACACTTTCTTATTTGTTTGTATATCTGTATTTATGGCAGTGCCTATGACAAAATATCAAGTGCACAGACAAATCATGTGCATACTTTCTTCAAGCTTCCTTTGTTAAATATTGATTCTTTATTTCAAGATAACCTTGATATTAATATCAGCTTCTAACGAGCCAGGCATATTAAACCATATGTTCAATGGAAAGGTTGTATGTTTATATGTGGGTAGCCGCAGTTAGAAATTCTGAGCCAGTGAAAATCTTCCTTCCCACCACACCCCAGGCTCCATCGTTCTCATTTCCTCTCTCTCTCTCTCTCTCTCTCTCTCTCTCTCTCTCTCTCTCTCTCCCCTCTCTCTCTCTCTCTCTCTCTCTCTCTCTCTCTCTCTCTAGCCTTGTAAACATCAGTTATTACCATAGCAACCTACCTCTGCTATATCAGTGTGTTCTGAGAGTGGATGGAAGCGAGAGAGAGGCCAGCTCTCTAACTGGCAGAGCTACAGGGAGACTGACTATTGCCCGCATGAATATTACATCACCTGCGGTTTCATAAGTCCGCCTGCGTCCATCTAATACCACCACAGAGCTACAACCCCAGGGATTTCACCTTTGAATTTTGATGGGACGGAGGGATTATGATCTGCACTGGGGCCAGTCAGTGAAAGGCACATGTTTAAAAAATACATGCCACAAAACATGACATCACTTGGCAGGAAGTGAATCAGAGTGCAGTTATTCCAGTTGGCTGTGGATGTTTGGTCTTTAGTTCCACATTCTAATCGTATTTCTTATTGCGCAACGCAGGCAGTGAGGGCAGTGATTTGATGCTCGCTGAAGAGCTGCCTCATTACCCCTTGTCCCCTCTATAGTCGCTCTTCAGTTCCGCTCATAGGAACACAGGGGAAAGCAGACATCTAAAGTTTCAATTCAACTGAATTCAGTTTTCTTTGTATTGCAGTCGTAAGGGCAGTGGTGGCGTTTGGATTTAAATAGTCCAAATTGGAATAATTGAGAAAATAATTCAGTTTCAACTAGTTCTAATATTAATGAGCTTCATTTAGATGAGTTAGTGAAGGTTTCAGGCAGAAAACAATGGAAGGCCAAAACAACTAGCCTCACCTGATGCTGCAATTTGGCAACTACATTCTCACTTTACCACAAATGCGTTAACGTGGAATTAGTGCATCTACTGATGCATCTGATATAACTTTGTTCAGTGGAAGTTGCTACATACTTAAAAGTTAGAAAGACGAGTCAACAAGATAAGACCAGCAAGCTTAAAAGTTTGCTATACTGTGGCCTTTTCCAAAACGTTTTACTTGCCAACTATTGCATAGGTTGAGTACACTCAATGAGAAAGTCACTAAGTTGGCAAAAAGTTTATTGAAATGTTAATTTAAATGCATTTCGCTGAGTGTGGGTGTGCCCAAGTGTACTGTGTCCTCAAAGCATGTACTGTCAACTGAACAATTCCAGACTTCTTAAAATGTACACTTCACGGGGGGCCGTGGTGGCGCAGCAGGCTAAGATGCAGCAGATTTGCGGCTGCAGTTCGCTGCAGTTGCACAGCCAAGTTTGGCCGCCTCGCGTGGAGCTGCATTAATTGGCTCGCTGCTCCAGAAGGAGGGTCTTGGCAGGGTTAGTCGATCGCCGCACAATAAGCACCTCAGACGCCTTGGAATCACGGACACGGTTATGAGAGATGAGACGTCTTGAAGAAGGCGTGCCGCTCTAGTAGGCCCGCCGGGGGGGCGGGGTGTAGACGGTGTATCTAACACTAACTCTAATTGGAATATAGGGGGGTGCATTTGGCTACTGAATTGGGAGAAAATGGGAAAAATCTGAAAAAAGAAAGAAATAAATAAATGTAGACTTCAGAGATTGTGTCAAGTTTTTGGTAAGGGGGCGGCACGGTGGTCCATGGAATACCACTGTCTCACAGAAAGATGGCACCAAGTTTCAATGTGGAGTTTCATGTTATCCATGTGTCCTTATGGGCCTCCGCTGGTACTGCGGTTTCCTCCAACAGTCCAAAGACATGCTCCAGGCAAAGCTAAATTGCCTATAGGTGTGAGTATGTGTGAGTGAATGGTGTGTGTGCTGGGCCCTGTGGTGGATAGGTAACATGTCCTGGGTGTATTCCTGCCTCTCACCCACTCCAGGCTGGCAAAGGCACCAGGCAAACCCATTCCTTTTGCACAGCTGACATTGGCACTGATACACAAGCACAACTTTGTTGGAATCAAGGGATTTGAAATAACACGACAGACAGAAGCCAAAAATGCAACCTTAATCTCACAACCCCTTTTTCTGTGTTCCATATTCATTCCTAAATCCCTGTCAGGGGATAAGCTTGTGTATTTACATATGAATTAATGAATCAAGACTGTGAATTCATCATTCCAATTCATCAGCTATCTTCAGTTCAGAACATAGCCAGTGTCTGGGGATAAGTGAGAGCAAAACAGATATTAAATTCTGCTCGGTTTGCGGGTGGTTTTTCCTGTTCCAGATAATGTGTGGGTGACATCCTCACAAAGACTCATATTTAGAAAGGATTATTTTCATGAAATTAAGTCTTGGATGACTGAACTGTGACCTATCCTTCTCTGCACTGAAATTCTCTGTGAGAATCTCAGTTCTGACAAAAAATAATCTGTTGGTGGGTTTAACCTCTTGATTCAGAGGCATTTGCTTATACAACTTTGAATGTTATGTTTGCAGACAGCTGTTAAAATGGTCTCCTATTAGAGTAAATGGTATACTTGTTTTGGTCATATTTTAGGCACAAAATATGAAACAGTAATGCAGTTTATGACCTAGCAGGAGTTTAGACTGAATCTGGTCAATCTGGTGAAACAATCTTGAACTTTGAATAAGACTTGTGAAATCGTGACTTTAGAATTATCTGCATTCTGAGTGGTTTTGAGATATTGAGCTTCAAATATATTAAATATAACTGAAAGGACTCCAAGCAAATACAACCTTATAAATTTGACATTATTTCATACTTGTTAACAGTATTTTTGTGTAAAACACATATATGTAGTGCCCTATAAACAACATATTTATGAAACAAACTTGTTTTTGTCAAAAATAATTGTAATTCTAAGGTCTCTAAATGTGATAGTACAACAGCCACCTGTCCCTAAAAATATGAAACCCAGTTTCAGAAAGTAAACAGTATTTGTGTAAATCATATTACGGGCTGGTATTGACCTGACCGAGAGTATGTCTTTCCCCATTCAGCAGTCTGATGACATTTTTAAAGTGTGCGGGTTGCCAATTAAAATAATTTACTCTAGTGTGCTGGCAGTGCTTACCGCAGTAACTTCCTGCAGCTGTGCCACTCTGTGCAACATGCCATGTCAAAATTTCACTTCTGTGTTTTGGGAATCTGACACCAGTTCTGTTTTATTTGCTCCTTTACAGGAGAAGAAAAATAAAAGCCTGAGTTGCTGGAAGGGAGCCAATTCAGATGTTGATGTCAAGAATCTGATCCTAGCCATGCATGCTAAAGTTGGTTGGACAAACATCGAACTAGACAAAAATCTAGGGGAAAGGCCCTTCAACTTTAAATTCCTGATGGGAAACTCATTTGTGAGCCCAGGGTTTCTGACAGGCGGCTGTCTCACATCACATGAACACATTGACATTGTTCATAATAAACAAAACTTTTTAAGATTAGTAACATCAGACACACAGTGCAGTTTGCTTAAAGGTATAATAGGTCATATTTTTGTTAAAACATTGTTGTAGACCATTGTAAATCCCTTCCTATCATTGAAAAAGGCTCACTGACATGTTAGCTCACTCTCTGCCTGTGTTAGCTTAAATAGTCCTTAAATTCGAATTTCAAAATATACAGTTGACGCACCGACACTGTACCGAAACATTATACAGGTGTACAATAATTCAAGCTCATTGGTTGAAAATTGGTTCTAATTGCCTCAGCCAATGGTATTTCAACATCTGCAAGTTCACGGACTAGGGGGAGGGATGAACAGGATAAACAATTGGTTTAAGGGTGTTTCTTTCTGCAATTCCTCTCTTGACCGTTAGGAGTCAGGGATTACCTCTTGTACCTTTAATGCTTAATTAGCTTAAAAAATAACAGTCTTGACATAATGTTAGCTGTGGTTGCATGCATGCAGCCATCCATGTCTTTCCGCAACCATGTGCAACCATGGGAACACTTCCCGTTTGCAACTTGGAATTACAGCATGAGATGTAGAGTTTGTCTGGAAGTTCTGGAGCGTGCCATTAGTGGCAAGATGGGGTTCAAAGTGCACAGGGAACATTTGCTCACTGAGGATTGGTCACGCAGATAAGACTGCTTTATCAATGTTTTGAACAGTGAAGGGGGGGCGGGGGATGCAACACCACTCAGTGAATGGAGGAAATTAAGCACTGTGAGCAATGGCTTTTGGGCAGAGGACTGACAAGACCGGCACAAATATGATTAAAAAGCAATCAATCCACTGTGTGAATTACTGGAACGAACACGTGCAGCTTTCTCCCCGTCCGTTCTCCTCCATCTTGAAATGAAAACAACATTTGACAGCCCCTCTGATCACTTCCAGCTGCTTTAGCCCCCAGTCGGACATCAATATGGAGTGACTGAGTCTCTGCAGAGAGCGGGATCGGGCAATAGGCACTGCAATACGTGTATACAAATCTTGTGTGTGTAGTACAGAATGGTGTCATATCAGGGGTTAAGACAAGCCAGGAACCCCGGCTGACAGACGCCCTCAAGAATATTACAACATGGGACTTTTATTTCAGTAATGGCAATGAACTTTCTATTCTAATTCTATTCAATATTCAGTAATGTAATATGTTATTGGCAATCTACTCATTTTTTATTTTTCTTGGGGTGTCCTGCGCTTGTGGGTCCCAGTGTGAGATCTTTTTATCAGCCCCTGGAGGTACTCTTGAGAGTGCATTTTACAAAGGTTTTTTCACATTACACTCTTTACAGTGTTTCCCAGCCTAGGCCCCAATACAGCAAACCTAAATGGGCATTGGGGAGGCCCAATCCCCCACGTGACATACTGTATAACAATAAGCCTCGAGCTGAGCCTCTTATGGCATGGGCTCACAGAAAGGATATATGGTCAAGTCTATTCTTAAATAATTATATTTCTTCATCTTGTGGCTTAATGAACTTGCTATGTGCTAGAATACTCAATTGTACTTGGTCTTTGAATGTCACAGAAACCCTTAAACTGATAAGAGCAAAAAGAAGGTTATAACAAATCCAGTTTGTGCTGATCACTACTCTGCATTCTCAGAAAAGTGACATGTGCAGGTTTGTACATTTTTGTTCTTCAAGCATTGCATTACCCAAATGTACAACAAAAGGACGGTAATCTTCTCTTTGCCTTCAAATGAGTATGTTTAATACCAGGCAAAAACAAAAAGTTAAGTGAATTATATATTGCTAGCTTGGGGGAAAATTTTAGGAACCTACTATATAGGGTACTGCCCCAGCGGCAAGCATTTGTACCTTCATCGGCACATTTCACTTCTGTTGACCACCTCCTATTGGGCGATAAACTGCATTGCAATCACAAAATGGTGGATCCATAGTTTGTGCATTTGAAAAGATACAGTAAAACCGAAACAATATTTAAAACAGCATTCCAGATCTCTCATTCAGAGAATCAGCAGTGCACTGTGCGCACGGCTACGGCGAGCACTTAAAATGGAGGACGGAGTGTGATGAGGGGGGAAGCCCACATTCTTCACCATGTTCAGAATGACGGAGTAACACAACACATCTGGAATATGGAATACATGCTTGGGCTGGGTGTCATAAAGATGATATACGCGTCTCTGAGTACATCCCCAGAACTGCACGTAGACTTGTTTCTCCCCTCGGGGCATAGATTCACCAGGGCCAATGGGAGCGGGGTTAGCTAAACTTTTGTTAGCTTTAGAGCACCGGCAGTGGGAAGAGATATCTTTCCATAGGCTTTTTTATTTTAAAGAAATACACAACCCAAAAAAAACAACCAGTCGACTAGCGCGACAGGATAGAATAATTCACTGAGATCTATTTTAGATATGATGGATTGTTTTACAACCTGTACACGTCAATAATAACCAAAATGAATTTAGAGACATCAGGTTGGAAGCGACGTAGGCTATTTGTCGTTGTGTGACTGAAGACAGGTGGAAAAGTCACCACGTGAAGAAGGTGTCAAGGTTTTGGGACAGAGGAACCAAACGCTGACTCAGGGAGAAGGTGAAAAAAGGCAGGCTTTAATGACAAAGGGGCGGGTCCAAAACATAGTCCAAAACAGGCAATGGTCAAGATCCAAACAGACAGGTACATGGAAGGCTGGCAGAGTGTAGTCGGGAAAACGGGCAGAATTCAAAACCAAGAGGACAGACAGGCAAAGGTTCCAAAACAAAAAACAAAGAGCAGACCAGACTGAATACAGGGGTGAAGGCACAGGGTACAGGAGGCTAGAACCAGGGACAGGAACTACAGGGACAGACTCAGGATACTGGGTATGACAAACTAGCAAACAGAAACTGAAAAGGACAGGTAAATACATAATTACATTACTAACAATACACAATGAGAAACAGGTGAACTGAATGACAAGAGACAGGAAGGAAGTACATATAAGGAGTGGGGAGGCGGAGGCACGAAATGACACAGGTGGAACAAATTGATGAGGGAATGAAACCGGAAACAGACTATGGTGCTCACAGAGGGAAACAAGAGGCGAAAACACTTGGGACTTAGGCAGAAATCAGGAAACAGAAAACACAGGAAAACACAGGATTCAAATAACAATAAAAGTTCATTTTGAAGAGAGATCCCTTCCCATACTGCACACCCACAGAGTTCCCTTCCCACTATAGCTTACTGCACACCCAGAGACATCCCTTCCCACTACAGCCTACTGCACGTCCAGAGAGATCCCTTCCTATATATTGCAGTGCTTTGGTCATATTGCAGGAAAATGGCTAGGTAAAAGCAGTCCACAACATATAATTATACATGCATAACTGTTCCACAGCAACTGGGGCTTTCAATGATTTAGATACTGTATTTTAATAAAGGTTTAGACTTATGGCATGCATGGTCTGGTTTTTATTAACCACTGTTCATTCGCTTATCGGTCTTTTAGCCCACCTGGTTTCTATCTGAAAACAGAACGTAATGATGTTCAGCTAGAAATCCCCAGAGCCAAAAACACGGAAATGGGTTCTAAATTATAGCATGATGGTTAACCTAGAACCCTGGCACTTTAAGGAAAATATCATTCAATGTTGGTTGAAAATAAGGGTTTGAGGTCAGTGACGGAAAAAAATATCCGCAGGCTGATGTGGAGACAGAGAAAATATGTCCTGTGTGTGTGTACATGGGCATGTGAGTTTATTCTTGTGAGTCTGTGTTCATGTTTGTATGCATTTTCCCCCAGATATCACATCCACTCACTTACTGAGTACTTCATCTGTGCACCTGAGCATATCACTCCAGATTATATAGACTTTTTCCCAGGTCTGATAAGAATGGATTCATACGAGCATTTTCTATAAGCCATGGGGCAATCATATAGATAGGAGTTAGCATGTTGGTTATTTTGCCTGTGTTATTTGGCATGAATATCTAGCATGCCTAGCATGCCTTACAGTGGGAATATATTGAGTGTGCAGATATGAAGTAACTGGGACAGCATTTCTTCCAAAATATTCATATGACCCAGAAAGCTAGCACCTACTGAACGACCGTCAGCTGCCAGTCAGCATTTCACGACCATGGAATTATAAGGTCCTATCTGCATTCTGAGTAGTTTTGGAAAGTTGAGCTTCAAAGCTTTCACATCCTAACACATCAAAATGACAGGACACCCTAAAAGTACACTGAATGTACAATATCAAAATCCTATCAAATTGCCCTACAAACAACATGTTTATGACACAAACTTATGTTTGTCAAAAATATCAGTTAGAACCGTATAATTAGGCATGTATGCCATGTGTATGCAATCGGCAATCATTTGTAAAAGTGTATGCTTTTGGCTATTGCACTTGTGTTTAATTATTTTAGTATTTGGGTGTTCTTGCTGCCAACTGTGGTATTGCTACTTGGATAGGTATCTTATTATTCTACAAGGGTCCATGGTATTATCTCTGATGTTGAACTTGGAACCATACTTCCCTCTAGGGTTTTCTGCACTCTTCTCCCTGGTTCTAATTTGCACTTTATTGTCTGTCGCTCTGGATAAGAGCGTCTGCTAAATGACTATAATGTAATGTAATGTTGTGTATAATTCGAAGGCTTTGATTTTTACAGTGGCCTGCTTGCAGACTCACCGTTCTTCAGTTATTTTAGGTTCTTTACCCAGCTGATCCTCATCTCCATCACCTCCCCTCATCTGCGGTGCCGATCTGCCTGACAGCTGTGGTGGCCATATTGGCTGGCCGTGGAAGTTTGTAAAGGAGCAAGGAAAGCCATTAGCGTGGAAGCTATTGTGCGGAGCGCCCAGATTCCAGGCTGTGCCCGGATGAATGGAATGTTCTGTGCTCTCATTCCTGAAGATTTTCACAGGAACAAAACCCCATCGCTTCTGTAAATGTGAACCATTTCTATGTGTCAACTATGTGACCTCAGCAAGGTCAAAAACAAGGTAAGATCAGCAAAATAAAATACCTCTTGATTCTGCACAGACATGTCCACACCTGAAAGAGTAAACATCAAATAAAAGTCTCATTTTTGTCCATTAAAAACATTTTTAACCCAAGAAGAAAAGAGGTGTAGAAACTTAAATACCAACTCTCTTTGAGTGACTCTCCCAGCGATGGGTCTGTTCTCTTTCTAGGGTCTCTGGCCTGGCCTTTCGCTCTCCAATTAAATAGCTCGCCAATTAAACACCCTACACCCTCACATCTTGTGGGAAAGTAGGCCTATGTATTCTCCTTTTCCAAGGAAGTCCTTGCTTTGTCCGACTTAAAGGAATACAATGGAAAGAAAGGACCTTTCTATACATGCAGGGAGAATGGACTACAGCGAAAAGGAAGTGTATTATACATTGTTCAGTTGTTCTTTTGTGGATGATAAATGGCCTGTGAAGAAAGAATATTTTCAGGATGGAGGAGAGGAACGGGGGTGAAGACCGAAGAGCAAATTTGACATTTTAATTTTTTCATTATCTCTTAAAGGTGTATTATTTAGTCTTGTTATTTAACCTTGACAATTCAACACTTTTGTCTCTTGTACCTGATGAATTTCCCATGACTTTTGACCTCTCCTATCTGGCCAATAGGAGCCCTGGGGTCACAGGATGAACCATACCCACCCTACCTGCCACACTGCCATTTCAAATCAGAGAGAGAGATGGCGAACTCGCACAAAGGTTAACAAATACTGTTTGCCTCCTGAGATATTTATGCCCATTTCTTTGATTTTTTAAATAATTAATTGCACTAATATTTCTGTGATTTTGCGAATATTGCCACTAATCATTGCTCTTATTGAGTAGTCACATTTCACATTTGTCTCTGTTTTCATAACAATAGAGAGAGAGAAGGGGAGTGTGTGTGTGTGTGTGTGTGTGAGAGAGAGAGAGAGAGTAAGGAGAGTGTGTGTGTGTGTGTGTATGTGTGTGAGAGAGTGAGAGAGAGTGTGTTTGTGTGTGTGTTTGAGAGTGAGAGAGAGGGGAGAGTGTTTTGTGTGTGTGTGTGTGTGAGAGAGAGAGAGAGAGAGAGAGAGAGAGAGAGAGACTACACCTATTCTCCATATCCGTGCGCAGTGAAAGGCTCGGAGGCTGGGCTGAGCGTGCTGCTTCAGCGTGGGGCACTGCAGACTGCGGGTCGTTGGGCCCCACGTGGAGCTGCCCCCCAGGGGTGCTTATGTGGAAGGATGGGGGTGGGGGCAGGGCCGGGCAGCCTAATTACCGGCACAGTGGCTGGCTGATGTAATCCTGCTGTGCACAATAGCCCTCTGTTTGACCAATAAGGTGCTAAAAGCTCCCCCGCAGGACTTGTGTGCTTCATCCTGCCCCCTTAACTGACCAAGTTTCCAAAACCTTTTCAGACTTTAATGGCTGCCCCTGGCATTAATCACCACTCACATGAATATTCCTGATAGGACAAAATTAGATTCCTGATAAGTGAGCCAATTCGTTATTTCGTAAAAACATTTGGAGCAAACTTTGCATACTATTTCTCGTATTTTTACTGTAGTAAAGTGAAGAGAGATGAGGTCCACACTCTTTCATGCAGATAAAAAAAGTCTGGTTTATTGAAGATGCTTCACCCGCAGGGCTTCATTAGTGTCTGTGCAAGTAACAGGATATTTAAGTAATTGACCCGCTGTTTGGATGGGGTGAGGCTACGATTGGTCGCCCACAATAGAAAACTGAAAGTACCTTCTAGTAATTATAAAAACTGCCCATGCAGTTACATAGTGACAACAAAATGAAAGTAAGAGAAAAGGTCTGTGTCTGCGGACATTCACTCTCCCAATAGTGTCCGTCAGACAGCAAAGCATTAAATAAAGTTTGGCTGAACTGTGAACTGCAAAACTCTCAGATAAAATTCTTTCTATTAATGAATCTCTAAATATGATGATAAATAAAGCACTCATTTTTGCAACAGATTTTAACATTCTCAAATCAGATTATTTTAGTTCATTACTGTCACAAAGATGCTTGACAGATAGCAGAAGGAAACCTTGGCAAAAACCAGGTCTGGCCCCCCGCAAATAGAAGCTGGTAGGAACCCCCTAGTGGGGGAAAACCCTAAAATGGTGGCAAGAAAATCCCCAAAGAGATTTCAGGGGGAAGCCAGCTACAGAGAGTGATACTGAATTTAAAGATACTGAATTGCTCGCCTGATTTCCTCAGCTCATTTTACTATCGAGAGGCCCTGATGGAGAAAACACTTTCTTTTCAACCTTTCTTTTCAGCCTAGATTGTGGCGCAACCAGAGAGAGCCTTGGCCCGAAATCTCAGGCTGTGCCCTCATAAGGAATTAAAATGTATAAGAAGGAACCAGCCCTAATCATGCTTTAAACATAATTAGTCATTTTTAAATAAATTCTGGAATGTACTGGCAGCCAGTGGAGTGAGGCTATGGGTGTAATGTGCTGTGTGTTTTCTTTGTACTGGTCTATTGTTCTGGTGGCTCAGACATGGGCATAATGAGTTACAGAAGCCAAGGTGCTCGGAAATAAAAACATGTGTGACTACTGTTTAAAAGATAGAAATGCTCTAATTTTGGAAAGTCTCCTGAGCTGCAGGAAACAAGACTGGACCATTGTTTACACGCTGAAGTAAACAATAACACAGCGATTTCTACAGGTTGTTTTTCTATTGGAAGAAAGTGGACCAAGATTATGTTGGATGTCTGTACTGATTTCAGTACAGGCCCAATAATTAGAGTTTTAAAGGGATGGTTAATTGTTTTAAAACCTGAGTCTGCTGAGTTTCTCATCACAAATGCTGTAATAGATTTAGAACATGTTGGGCTCTAAGCACCTCTACATGCAACAAAACAGTATTTTGTTCAGGGCGTTAACGCATCTTCGCCATTGACTTGCAGGTTTTTCATATATGAGTCATTTTGTGCATTTAAACGTGGTCATTATTGAAAATAATTGCCTTTAGGTGCTTTTTTAAATATATGAATAAGAAATTGTATATATTCAGTAGATGGCGGTAATTCACTAATCTTAGGGGGAACCTCAATAAAACTCAAAAAGAAGAAGAAGAAGACGAAAAAGCTGATTGGCTTTCGAATGGAACTCCGCCCACAAGTTTCCCGGTCTCCGTTTCCGATTTCCGGGTGGCAGCTCGTGCTTTTTCCAGCGAAACATCGGCCTTGTCTGTAATACCTGTGGAGGATATGCATTTAGCTGACAGTAGCCTACAGTGAACTCAGTAGTCACTTACGGACAGTACAGATAAAATTTCGATCTATTGTTTAATCATTTTGATTTGGTAAGTTGTCTGTTTTTCAGAATGAGAAATGTAAAATCAGCCATACAGGGGATATATTTTGGAAGCCCGCGTTTTTTGCCGGCTAGCCAGCTACCTGTCTGCTCACGACGTAAAAAGGCAGGTTACACTGCAAGCTAGTTAGTGGACAAGCTAGCAACATATTTTAGCAACAAATCTCTTTTGCACTCTTCTGTGTTGCGAATTATTCGTTTGTGTTGGATAATCTTCTGTTTCCACCTGTAGTGCGGCTGCTAACTTTGTTTACTTCTCCCTGCAATATTTTAGCTAACAGTCTTCGCTTAGCACGACTCATTTACGAATAAAGTTTCCACAGAACGTGTTCAGTTGCATTTAAAAATGGAATTAACACTTGGGCACGACTGCTTATTTTAAATTATTTGCGAGAGCTGTACCCTTGGTCTAATACTGATATGCGTATTTGAATGTAAGGTTAAATCCACTCAACACATTTGGAGCCCAAATTTATGCAGCCTTTGACTCGGTCACAATGGCCTTTTCTGGGTCAAGTGTCACGATCATTTCCCCTTGTTTACTTTTGTGTGGTGTATTGGCTATACTCATTTGGTCTGTATGCTGTCCGAGAACTGCTGGGTAGCTATAAACCAGGTTTAATTGGGATGTGTGATGTCTTTCCTGTCTTTTCTAAACCATTTAGTTAAAATAGACCTTATTGTTTAAGAAAATAGATATTTAATCGAATATGTGGATATAATTATAATTCATGTTTCATAAGGTCATCACTAGTTATTAGCCTGTTGGATATTTTCGGTCCTTAGGCTAAATGGCACACTGAATTATATTGGTAGTGTACCTGTATTAAGCTCATCAGCAAGTACTTGCAGTAAGAAATAATGACATAATTCGATAGGAGTATATTTTATTATTTATAATAATTTTCTTGCCATTGCAATTGCATTCCCAAATTTGCTCTTGAGATATTATTTGTGACCTATAGTTAGTTACTAATGACTAATTTGGCAATTGAGAACATTGAAGAGGCGCAGGGTGTGCTGGTTACTGTTGTTACTCGGCTCCTAACAGTGCTGCTTTAATTGACCATTTAACTCACCTCACCTGGTGTTTTGGGTCTGAATTGGTTGCTGATATTAAGGCGAAAACGAAAGCCAGCACACCCTGCAGCTCTCCAGGACCATGAGTGACGACCACTGGTCTAAGCCAGTGTTGAGTAGTGTAGGGCAGCGGTGTAGGACAGAGGGATGATGTTTGGCTGAAGCTGACCCGTGGGTCCCTCTGTTCCAGGCGGAGCGTGTACCCGCGGCGATGCCCTCCACCCTGAGCTCCAGCAGCCCCGCCACGGGGCTGAACGAGGTTCTGGAGAACACGGGCCGGCTGATCGACCGACACCTGCAGGAGGACCGCTGCTTCCCCGACCTGTCGGAGCTGCTCTACGTCCCCGCGCACAGTAAGGCCCCGGAGGCTCAGAAGGGGAGTGCTTAAAGCGGGGAGGGGAGCGTTTAGGGATGTGTGGCTAACGCGTGCCCTTCTCCCCAGACATGCCGTCTCTCTCGGGGGTGTCAGACATGGACTACCCCCTGCAGGGCCCGGGGCTCCTCACCGTGCCCAGCCTGGCGGAGCTGAGTGCGGTGCGCCGCGTGCCCCTGCCCCCGGAGCTGGTGGAGCAGTTCAGCCGTATCCTGCTTCAGGCTCGCGGTGTGAATGTCAGGGCCCTCCTGCCTGCAGGGTGAGGAGGACCAGGCCCTTCAGCTCATCCAGGCTTGGGCCTCCAGGGGCCTCTGTTTCTCCTGCTCTCCATGCTGCAGACCTGGGGGATAAATACGCAACTGTTTTGGATTCAAAAACCTTTCTGTGCTCGATTCATCTTGCCTGGTGCATTTGAGCCAACTAAGAGGACCAGAAGGTGGGGTTTGTGCTTAAAGAGTATTTCATAGATTCTAATACTCCAGACAAGCTCAGTAATGCGTAGAAGAGTACTTGAATCCAAAACTATTATGTATTTGACCCAGGTCTGCTTACCTTTTGGCAATTCCCTGAAGGATAAATGGTGTGTTGTATATTTTTTCTTGAAGGGATGCCATATCCCACAGTACCTTTGGTGACTGCAGTAGCAGTTACTCTGAAGAGGTTCTGTATGCGTCTGAAATTCCAGAGTAGCTGCTTCCATGATTCTGGGCAGCCTGGAGTGTAGTGGTTAAGGTACATGACTGGGACCCACAAGGTCGGTGGTTCAATGCCCGCCACAATACGATTCGCACTGCTGTTTGGCACTTCATCAAGGCCCTTAACCCCACATTGCTCAAGGAGGGATTGTCCCACCCTTTGTCTAATCAACTGTCAGTTGCTTTAGTTAAAAGCGTCAGCTAAATAACTATAATGTGATGTAATGTAATGGGTCGCAGCGCCTTAACTTTCCAAAAGATATGCAGTGCAACTGCATGATGGGAGTGTTCCCTGAGATCAGCCGGGCGTGGCTCACCATCGACAACGACATCTTCATGTGGAACTACGAGGACGGGTGAGTAGAACGGGGCTGTCGCCTAAAGGAGTGAGATCACACTGGGTTCTGTAGATGGATGTCACAGCGAGGGGAGTCACTCATTGCTGCTTTCTCCTGCAGGGGGGACGTTGCCTATTTCGATGGGCTCAGTGAAACGATCCTCTCAGTTGGGCTGGTGAAGCCAAAGGCGGGTGAGTAAGGAAGGACGACGCATTGGGCCCTGTTGTTGACACGGCAGAGTTGTTAGACTGAAGAAGTAACTTGTGGTAATGGCAAAGTGTGACGTGTCCAACTCCTTTTTGTTAATTTTGTGACAATAGACTAGCGCAACTGCAGCCCAGTTAAGGTGACGTTTATGACTACAAAATGAGTGGCCTCTATGAAATCGGGTTACATTTATGCTAGTAGCAATTCCAGCCCAGTATTCACGTTTTGTTAAAGTGGCATATTACTGGTTGGAGTGAAAAAAATACTCCTTTTGCACCAAATGAAGTGAGAGATTCCGTAATTCTGTTTCCATTGGTCTTCTGTGTTTTTGTGATAATGTGTGTGTGAGTGTGTGTGTCTGGTTATGTGTCAAGGCCATGTTTTGTGCTCATGCCTTATCTGTCCCCTAATATCCCCCCGCAGGGATCTTCCAGCCCCACATCCACTTCCTGCTGGTCCTGGCCACTCCTGTGGACGTGGTGATCCTGGGACTCAGCTTCTCTAAAGCACAGACGGGTACGATCATAATTACAAGAATAATAACGATGTATTTAGATACTGCTGTGCAGATTTCATTGTGGCTACACCAGGGTGTGAGCCTGCAGAATTCTGGGTAAAATACTCAATAATGTTTGTTGAATAAAGAACGTTATTATTCTTCTGTGATTTCCCCCACCTGCCCCTCAGGTCTGAACGACAGCCTATCGGGAGCCATGCAGCTGCTCCCAGACCCGCTGTACTCCGTCCCCACTGACAACACCTACCTGCTGGCTGTCACCTCCACCCAGCTGGGCCGCATCTTCCTGGCCGGCAAAGATGGCTGCCTGTACGAGATCGCTTACCAGGCGGAGGCGGGCTGGTTCAGCCAGCGCTGCCGCAAGATCAACCACTCCAAGAGCAGCCTGTCCTTCCTGGTCCCCTCCCTGCTGCAGTTCTCCTTCTCCGAGGACGGTGCGCTCACCGCCCCCTCTGTGCGCTCCGGACCTGGGTCACACGCGTCATCGTTGGGATTCCGATACGTTTCTGTGCCTCACTGATGTGTTTCTGGTATAGTGGAACCTCTGAGATGCTGTCAGAAAGTGCAGACCCAGCCTTCTGCTCGTCTTGGTTGGCTCAATTGCACCAGTCGAGCACAGAGAAGGGTTTGAATCCAAAACAATTCGGTTTTTGACCCAGGTCTGTCGGCAACCCTAACTGTGCATATTTGGCTAATGCCCACTGCTAATTGGCACTCTGTGATGCACCTTTCAAAGTGCATTGATGGGAAGTAAGCCAGTGGTTCCCGGTAATGTGCCATGAATGAACGGCAGTGTATCCAGGTTTTCATTCCAACCAATCACTACACCTGCTGATGTCACTAATTAACACCCCTCCAACCAGAGAAGAGGCAACTTGGTGGAATCAGCCGGTGTTGTGATTGGTTGGAATGAAAACCTGGATACACCGTTGTCCCTCCATGGCACATGGTTGGGTGCCACTGAATAAACCGTCCTCAAAATTAAATTGTGTATGGATAACATAACGATGGCTGTGTTAAGAACTGAAGATGTTGCTTTCTAGTCATTTCTGGTGTTCATTGTGTCTTGTCTTGCCACGCAGATCCGATCGTCCAGATTGCCATCGACAATTCCCGGAACATCCTCTACACACGATCAGAAAATGGCGTCCTGCAGGTATGTAGGGCTTCTCAATCTGTCTCTGTTTTATAGCGGTTTAAGCGTGCGCAGTTCATCCTCTTGGGTCAGAAACAATAAAATCTTACACCCTTCACTGTGTTTAGTTTCAGTTCTATAACTAGCCTTGTCTCTTGCAAGATACTACCTAGCATTTTGGTCAACTAAACATTAGGTACACTTTAGTAGTTGTAAAAGGTGAGCGTTGCTGGGCTGAATGGCCTGTTCTCTCATTATGTTGTTACATTTTGTTAATACTGGGTTTTTAAAATGGTACTTTCAGTGGATATTGTATTTTCAGTGATCCTGGGGTGGGGTTGTTTCTGTCGCAGGTTTATGACCTCGGAGCCGATGGGAGTGGGATGAGTCGGGTGGCGGCCATGTCACAGAACTCCATCGTTTCAGCAGCGGGAAACATCGCCAGGTCTGTGTACACTTTCACCCACAATGCACCTTGGGTGGGAGAAATGTTTGAGGGCAGACCTGGGTGAAATATATAATTGTTTTTGTTTCAATTACTTTTCTATGCTTCACTGAGCTCATCTGGGGTATTGGAACCAATTCTCAAAAAATGCTAACCCTAGTAAAACCCACAGAGCAGGATTAATGGGTTTGCTGGATAACTGCACTGAGTAAAACCCACAAAGCAGGATTACTGAGTTAGCTGGATAACTGCACTGAGTAAAACCCACAAAGCAGGATTACTGAGTTAGCTGGATAACTGCGCTGAGTAAAACCCAGAACAGTGCTTTTTACTTCAGTCCATGTTCCACAGCTCAGTAAAGTGTATAAATCCTAAACGATTGCATACAGTATTTGACCCAGGTCTGGTCCTGTTGAAGTTCCCCTGCAACAGTGACTCTTGGATTCCTTGAGTGAATCGAATGTTGCTCTCTCTGCTCAGGACTATCGACCGCTCAGTCTTCAAGCCCATTGTGCAGATCGCTGTGGTGGATCTGTCCGAGTCTACAGACTGTCAGCTGCTGGCCATCACGCATGCAGGCAAGTACAAGGGGTCCATGGCTTGAAAATTAAGTGTAATTTTAACGGCCGAGCGGGCCGCTAGTAGGTTTTGCCACTCTTTTCACATTTACATCAGGGTTCATGGGCCTGTCTGTCTGTCTCTGTCTCTGTGTGCAGGAGTTCGGCTGTACTTCAGCACCATCCCCTTCCCCACCCCCAATGCCAAACACGCCACGGCCCGGCCCAGCATCCTGTCGCTTGTCCACGTCCGCCTGCCCCCTGGATTCTCCGCTTCCTCCACCATGCAGAAGCCCGCTAAAATCCACAAGGCCCTGTACAGTAAAGGTGTGTAAAAACCCTGCTAAAATCCACAAGGCCCTGTACAGTAAAGGTGTGTAAAAACCCTGCTAATATCCACACGGCCCTGTACAGTAAAGGTGTGTAAAAACCCTGCTAAAATCCACAAGGCCCTGTACAGTAAAGGTGTGTAAAAACCCTGCTAAAATCCAGACGGCCCTGTACAGTAAAGGTGTGTAAAAACCCTGCTAATATCCACAAGGCCCTGTACAGTAAAGGTGTGTAAAAACCCTGCTAAAATCCACAAGGCCCTGTACTGTAAAGGTGTGTAAAAACCCTGCTAAAATCCACAAGGCCCTGTACAGTAAAGGTGTGTAAAAACCCTGCTACTATCCACAAGGCCCTGTACAGTAAAGGTGTGTAAAAACCCTGCTAATATCACAAGGCCCTGTACTGTAAAGGTGTGTAAAAACCCTGCTAAAATCCACAAGGCCCTGTACAGTAAAGGTGTGTAAAAACCCTGCTAATATCCACAAGGCCCTGTACAGTAAAGGTGTGTAAAAACCCTGCTAAAATCCACAAGGCCCTGTACAGTAAAGGTGTGTAAAAACCCTGCTAATATCCACAAGGCCCTGTACTGTAAAGGTGTGTAAAAACCCTGCTAAAATCCACAAGGCCCTGTACAGTTAAGGTGTGTAAAAACCCTGCTAAAATCCACAAGGCCCTGTACAGTAAAGGTGTGTAAAAACCCTGCTAATATCCACAATGCCCTGTACTGTAAAGGTGTGTAAAAACCCTGCTAAAATCCACAAGGCCCTGTACAGTAAAGCTGTGTAAAAACCTCAGCCTGGCCTTGTACTCAGGATTATTAGGGGTTATGAAGCTTTATAGAATATTGGATGTGAGTGAGACTTGACATTTGTTAAAATGGATGATTTTAATAATACAATGCCGTTTTTCACTCAAAGCACTTGACAGTGATGAGAGGTAAACTTGCTTCACTCACCACCAATGTGTAGCACCCACCTGGGTGATGCACGGCTGCCATTTTGCACCAGAACACTCACCACACACAAGCTGTGGTAGAGTAGGGGAGAAACTGCTTTATTGTCCAATAAAATCTGGTGGCAGGGCGCCCCCTACTGGTTCACCAACACTACTTCCAGCAGCAACTTAGTTTTCCCAGGTCTCCCATCCAAGTACTAACCAAGCCCACACCTGCTTAGCTTCAGCCATTCAGCAGGTGCAGGGCGTATGGTGGTATTTACGTCAAGAGACCTCTCTTCTCCTGACACATTTTGTAGGCATCAGACCAGGGTCAAATACGTAATTGTTTTGGATTCAAATTCCTTTCTGTACTCGAATGATCTCACCTGGTGCCTACCAAGAGGACCAGGAGGTGAGGTTTGCACTTTGAGAGCAAAACCATGACGTATTTGACTCGGGTCTGGTTGGTCAAGATGTTGAAGTCCATAGATTCTTGTCCTTTTGATATCTGTCCGTAGTTGCCTGTGCTCATTGGACCAGTTCTGAGGAAAGGCCCTTCACTCTGGTTTCCTCCTCACAGGGGTTTTGCTGATGGCCTCTTCAGAGACGGAGGACAGTGACATTCTGTGGTGCATCAACCACGACTCCTTCCCCTTCAAGAAGCCCCTCATGGAGGCTCAGGTAGGAGGAAAGAACAGTTTGATGTTGTTTGTTCTGTTCTCAAAATTAGCTTCATACGCCATAGACTGTGACATGCCTATTCTGCAAAATGAGAAGAATCATGAAACACGGGACATGATGGTAAACTGTCCGTTGTGCCAATGGATGGTATTCACATGAGGTTTGCCTTGATGTTGAGAGTGGCATGGGAGCTGTATCTCAGACATGGGAAGGATGTACATTTCTGGACACATCATCAGTAGTGTACCTTTGAATCGGGGTGTTTCGGCCTTTCAACACTAGACAACCCTCATCAAAGGTGGCCAGCTACAGGGTGATCAAGCCTGAGCTTGTGTCCCATGCCCAATCATGAGAATTGCCTGGTTGTTTAAATGGCGCAGCCCACGGGACTATGCAGGGCAGGGGGCGTCCTCTTCCCTGAGTCAAGCCTAAAGCTTACCGCATACCTTGTTCACCCTCTTCCTCGAAGGTTCTGACCTGGGTTCTCAAGTGGGGGGTGGGGTAGGGTAGGGTGGATTAGTGAGCAGGTCATGTTGGTGTTCTTTGAGCCCAGCAAGGGTCCTTCCGCTTGATCCATATCCACTGGCTGCTTCTTTCGGCCGCTTCAGGGACTGATCTAATTGTCTGTCGCAGAGCCTGTCCATGGATTCCAAGGTCTTTCAGCAGCCTGATGGTGGAAGAAGCCACAAAACCCCTGCATCCCACTTCAACTGGATAGACTTTCACATTCCATCCTCGTTGTTGAGCGTCTGCTGCCAGTTCTGTGTAGCGCAGTTTCTTGCGTTCATAGGCCTCTTCAGTTGAATTCTCCCATGGGACTGTGAGCTCTGTGATGTAAACAGACATCAGTGAAGGGGACCAGAGTACCAAGTCTGGCCTAAGGGTGGTAGCTGCAATCTCAGGTGAAAAGATCAGTTGCTGGCCAATATCAACTACCAACTTCCAATCCCGGGCCATGGCTAGCTGTCCAGCTTCTGGTTTGGGAGGGTGATGGTTGGGCTTTTTCTGTCCCTCTCGGATGTATGATGGCGCCGTGATGGAATTGGTTGCTCTCAGGGGCAAGGAGTTGGTGGTATTCCTCTTGCTCTCAAGAGCTGCTGCCAGACTCTTAAGGACCTGGTTGTGCCTCCAGGTGTAGCGGCCTTGTGGGAGGCTGGTCTTACAACCGGTCAAGATGTGCTTGAGAGTCGCTGGAGTTGGGCAGAGAGCACAGGTTGGGTCCTCGCCATACCACTGCTGGAGGTTTTTCGGAGATGGGAGCACATCATAGGTAGCTCTGATGATGAAGCTGATGTTGCTTGCCTCCATTTCCCAGAGCTCCCTCCAGCTGAGCTTTCGCCTTCCCACCTCATCCATCGTCCCTGCTTGGCAAGAGAGACGGCCTTCGCGCTTCTTTCAGTCTCCTCCCGACGGCGCACCTCCTCAACCACCATTTTTCTCTTCTCTGATGTTGAGGCCAAGTTGGTTTACTTCTTGCAAGGCCAAAGCCTCCTCTTCCCAGCTGGACATGCCCCACGATGTCGTTGTGCCTCAGGGCTGACGTACCATGCTGCACCGCCTCGGATGGTGTCCATTTCCATCCAGTTAACAGGGGTGGTGCAGCATTTCTGATGGTCTGGTCTCTGGAGTCCTTCAAAGTCATCTGGAGTCTTACTTTCGGGCACTTGTACTCTTCGGAGAGGCTCGTGATAGGCAGTTCAAGACCCCTTTGCCGTAGAGGCTGATGTTAGTCAGACAGCGTGGGACCCCAAGCCATTTCTTCACATATTAAGTGATGGTTCGATCCATCTTCTCCACAGTTGTTATTGGGGCCTTGTAGATAGTGAGTGGCCACATTACCCGAGGGAGAAGTCCAAATTGCAGGCACCAGAGCTTGAGCTTCCCTGGCAGTAGGGTCTTGTTGATGTTTTCCAGACTGTTGGTGATGTCCTGCCTTAGTTGCTGCACTTGGTCTTTGTCCCTGAGGCTTGCCTTGTACCATCTGCCCAGGCTTTTGACAGGTTGCTCAGCCACCATTGGTTTTGGGTCGTCACCAATGCAGAACTTCACGTTTTTAAGCTCTCCCTTGACTATTGAGATGCTTTGTGACTTGTTCGGCTTGATTTTCATCCGGCCCACTTGATGTTCTCCTGCAGTTTTCCAAGTAGCCGCCTGGTGCATGCTGCAATAGTGGTCAGAGTGGTCATGTCATCCATGTATGCTCGGATAGGTGGAAGGCGGATCCCGTTCTTAGTTCGCTCACCGCCCGCCACCCATCTTGAGGCCCTGATGATGACCTCCATGGCCATTGTGAAGGCCAGGGGTGAGATTGTACAGCCTGCCATGATGCCTACTTCTACGCACTGCCATGATGTTGCAAAGTCGGCTGTTGTGAAGCACAGTTGCAGGTCTTCGAAGTAGGCTTTTACTAGAGTGGTAGTGATGGATGATGGAACGTGGAAGAAGTTAAAGGATTCCCAGAGGAGGTTATGGGGAACTGATCCAAAGGCATTGGCCAGGTCAAGGAAGATGACATGGAGGTCTCTTTTGTCCTTCTTCGCCGCTTGGATCTGGTGCCAGATCATACTGGTATGCTCCAAGCAACCAGAGAACCCAGGAATGCCAACCTTCTGTACGGCTGTATCAACACTCTTCTCCAGGTAGGTGGACAGTGCTACCACGCTGAAAAAGATTTTCCCCTCAACGTTGAGAAGGCAGATTGGCCGGAATTGACTGATGTCTGTCGCATCCTTCTCCTTGGGAATTAGCACACCTCCAGCCCTTCGCCACGCCTTAGGTATTACTCCCTTCTGCCACACTATCCTCATGAGCCTCCAAATATAGCGTAGAACATCTGGTGCGTTCTTGTAGAGCTTATACGGTACTCCATTCTGCCCTGGGGCTGATGCTGATCTTGCGCGTCGTACTGTATTCTCTACTTCCTTCCATTTTGGACGGCCAGTCTCCAGGTTGAAGTTAGGAGGTTGAATAGGTGGGATCTCATGTGGGATAACTAGGTGTTTGTGCCTTTTCGTGTCATGGTGGACCTTTTCCAGATGTTCTTCCAGTTCCTGCTTTGGAATTTTCAGGGTTCCACTTTTTTCCTTAGCTTTGACGAACTTGAAAGGGTTTTTCCTTCCTCTTGCGAAGTTTCCTCAAGTTCTCTGCTCTTCGCAAGGTTGCCAACCAGCATTTGATGTCCCCCTGGAGTAGCATGAGACCATCTCTGTCTGCATCAGAGACCTTCTTCCACTGCTTTCTCAGCTGCCTTCTCTCTCTGACCAGTCTTTCGATCTCTTGCTGCCTCCAGGATTTGGCTGGTGCTGGTGTTGCTTTGTCGCTTCTCCTTACGTTCACTCCAAAGCGCTCTTCTCCATCGTGGTAGATGATGTCGCCCATCCATTCCAGCTTTTTCTCTGCTGTGCCCACTTGTTGCTCCAGGATCTTTGTCAGGTCGTTGTTGACTGTTAATATTTGTCAGTGATTTGCAAAGGTTTTATGCTGCATGTAAAATCCAGTTTTAGGCGTTTCACGCCAACGTGTACAGTCCGACAGTTTTGCCGTTATTGCTTAATCGTAATGTAAGCTATTTCTAGAGCGCATGAAAGGAACTTAATGGTGGTAGGATGCTATTGTTTTATTATTATTGATTGATGAATTCTCTGCAGATGACGATGCACATCGATGGCCACTCCTGGTGTCTGTGTGCTATCGAGGACACGAAGGCCTCCAAAATCTCCACACCCCTCAACAAGGACCTCATTCCTCTCACTGACTCGCCCGTGGTCGTCCAGCAACATAACATCCCGCCACAGAAGTTTGTCCTCCTCTCCGCCAAGGTACCGGTCACCCCTTCCAAAATTTCATTCCCTTATGACGTCCACACCTGGGTCAAGTACATCATTATTTTATTTTGTATTTCATATTTGTGTTTTTTATTCGCCCCGGAGCAGGGGCTGATGAGCAGTCTTGTGTGTGTTCTGTTTTTGTGAATTATCCGGTTTCTGTCCTGTTCAGGGGAGCCACATCTTTCACAAGCTGAGGCCGGTGGATCAGCTGCGCCTCTTGCTGGTGGGCAGTGCTGGCGGGCAGGGCGAGGAGATTGAGCGCTTCTTCAAACTCCACCGGGTGAGAAGTCCTACCTGACCCACATTCTGGGCTCCAGGGTTAAAGGTTGTGGTGGTAGTGTGGCTGGATTTGTACCCAAGACTCCAGGATCAGAAAGTTTGGGCTGGTCACGGTTTCCCATCAAGCACCTGGAGCTAGAGGGAAACATATCCCCGTAATTATGGTGTGTGCTTATGGAGTGTGTAAACAAGCTTGGAGGCTGGGTTGGAGCTTCTTGTTCACTGTTAAGTGTCAAGAGTGACATCACGGAGACCCAATATGTGAAATTAATGAGACAATTTTGCAGAGACAGATTCAGCCTAGTCCTATACTAAATTCTATGTCCCTTCAAAACTAAAATTAGTACAGGACCAATCTTAATTTTCAGTTTGTCTGCGAAATCTAAGTCCTAGATGCTGCTTCATGTCTTTGGATGCTCACTCTAGCTCATGTCAGAGTGACCTCCTCATTGCTCCTGCTCTGCCTCATAGGGCTGACTCCTCTCTCCTCCTCTCCCTCAGGAGGACCAGGCCTGCGCCACTGCCCTCATCCTGGCCTGCTCCAGTGCAGCCTGCGACAGGGAGGTGTCTGTGGGGGCCACCCGCGCCTTCTTCAGGTTAGAGTCCTGACCTTGACCCTGACCCTAACCCTAACCCGCGCCTTCTTCAGGTTAGAGCCCTGACCTTGACCCTGACCCTAACCCTAACCCGCGCCTTCTTCAGGTTAGAGCCCTGAACTGAACCCCGACCCTAACCCTAACCCGCGCCTTCTTCAGGTTAGCGCCCTGACCCAAACCCTAACCCTGATCCTGACCTGCGCCTTCTTCAGGTTAGCACCCTGACCCAAACCCTGAATACAATTAATACAACTAAATGTAGACTAGCACAACTAAATGTAGACTATATATAATATTAGAAATCATAAAGAGGCAGACACACGCCTGGGGTGGCTAATTTCCTTCACCATGGACTTGAGGCACTAGAAATATTGGGCCTTCAAACAAATAATAACTGGATACCGGAGGAGGAGACGCAGGTTAGAGAAACACTGGATTCTCAAACTTTGCACTCTATTTCCAAGAGGACTGAACAAATGCACATAGAACACCAACACAAGAGGGACCAAATTCCTCCTACTTAAAGGCTTCAGTACTCTGAATGGCCAGTGCAAACTTTTATTTCCCAAGAGGGCCTAATATGGGACAACTTGGGAAATAAAGATTTCTTACTTGCCTAACCCTGACCCTGACCCGCGCCTTCTTCAGGTTAGCGTCCTGACCCTACTGCACAACACAATGAGGGGGTTCTAAAGGAGGACACTAGGGTGCTTCAGCCTGGCACACTGTCCTCATGCGACTTGTCACTGCAGGGAGTGTTCACTTTCAAGACCACTCTTTAATTTGCAGCTTAGAAACAGGATCTTTTATTTTCCAGCGACTAAATGTGGCATTTCCTTTTTTATTTTATGGTTTAATTGTTGAAACACTACTTTTAGTTCTTTTCTGGATGTAAAAATGACATTAGGATTTCTGATAATGCGTGTTTCACTTCTGTGCCTGGTCTCTCAGTCTGTGGATGTGCACTTCCTGTGACCTCTGACCCGTGTGTGTGTGTGTGTGTGTGTGTGTGTGTGTGTGTGTGTGTGTGTGTGTGTGTGTGTGTGTGTGTGTGTGTGTGTGTGTGTGTGTGTGTGTGTGTGTGTGTGTGTGTGTGTGTACCATAGATATGGAGGAGAGGCACAGATGCGCTTCCCCTCAGCTCTCTCTGCTCCCAGTAACCTCGGGCCCCTGCTGGGCTCCCCCGTCCCAGGTGAGTTACCTGTGCGAGTCGGCCATTTAGTGACCGGTTTTATTTTGTGTAACCGCATTAGGTCGCACCGCTCTTAACATTGGACATATTTCAGAGCAAATAATTGTGGAATTTGTTAATAGAACATGCTCTAGCTGTTATACTATTGTATACAATTGTAAAGGCCAACCTGATTAACATGCTTGCTCACCGAGACTCACCGAGACTCATTCCTTGCTTACTCACTTATAGCTGGCTGGAGATTTTCCACTAGGGGGCGCTATTAGCACTCATGCACTTTGCGTTACTGCGGCTCTGTTGTTCATTGCAGGATCCCCCATGCCTGTAGGTAGTCCCCTCCCCAGTGCCAGTTTCCTAGCAACGCCCATGCCAGGTAGTGTCCTCCTCCTCCTCCCCTCCTCTCTTCTCTCTGTTTGGTCTAGCCTTTAGCAAACATGCTTCTCTGAACTGCTGACGCCCTATAGCAATGTGAGGTCTCTTAGGTCCTCTACCTCAGGGCTGCTGGCTATCCCCGGGACCAGGTCAAAACTGTAGCGGGACTGTGCATTCACTGTTCGTGCCCCGAAACTTTGGAACCGTCTTCCTTTCGACATTATCTGACATTTGAACTCTTTAACAAACGTCTTAAGACTCTATAACCTTTTACTCCTTAGTTTTTTCTTTTGTATAGCTTTTCCTACTTCTTGAGCTCTTGTCTATGATGTTATGTATGTGATGTTAAGTGTCTAACTGTTTTATTGTGGAGCGCTTTGCAACCCTGGTTTAGATATAAATAAAGCATTACTTACCTTTGGTGAATGTTTTATTGTTAGCCCTGTAGTAAAGAGAAGCCAGAGATTGCTAGCGTTATTGTTCAGGCGTAGGTTTCAATGTTCTTTTCTCCCCCCGTGCAGGAGTGATGCCTACCAGCATGTCCACGCCTTTCTGTCCTCCCTCCTCGCTGCCCCCTGGTGGAGGTCCTTTGGCGGTGTCCTCCGGGCCAGAGGTGGTGTTCTCTGGGAAACACAACGGCATCTGCGTCTACTTCACCCGCATCCTGGGGTGAGACCCCAGCGCTAAGCTTTCTGCTGCTGGACTGGGCATTTTTGTTATGGGTTACTACTCGGGCTGGGCGATATATCACTCTTTCTTTTCAATGTTGATATGACAGCAACAGAGCCATTTTGTTTCCATGTGGTCAATAAAACCTGACTACAAGGATAAAAAGCAAAAACATAAGCAATGTGTTTTTCAAAACTAATAGATAAGTTAACCAACATTGAGCAGATACAAGTGATGTTTTTTTCTCCCCCGGAAACATTTCAGTGAAGTTTGGAGATGTGTTACCGTATCAAGTATGATTAGAGAAGAAACAAAACCTACCGCCACCTCCGTAGATAGTTATTATTGCGCTAAAACAACTATTCGATGTACCGCCGGCACTGTACATACTGGTTACATCAGTTGGGGCTTCATGAAAGAGGAAATGCCATTGCAGGAAAACTCTTCCGCCACCAGCAGAAAAAGTGAAGTTTAAAATGCGTTTTTGGTCGATCTGTCACAGGAACATCCTGGACGGGAGTCTAGCAGTGGAGATGGCCGTCAGCAAAGGAAATCAGGTTCTCAGCGTGGTGAGATATTTCATCAGCATTTAGCATTACGTTTGTTTACACTTCACTGGATGATCTGCACCACAGAACTGGGCCCTCTTTCCTATTCATCGCTTGAATAATCTAGGATAATTTGTGCCTGTTCGAAAGCTAAATACAGTATTTACAGGGTTTGCGTCACTTTGCAATGTGCACTTCTATTAATCGCTGGAGGAGTCCCTCACGACTAAATCAGAGGGAATGTAAGGTTTACTCTTATGAAAGCGGTGATGTGCTGATTAGTTTTACTCTTGTGAAAGTAGAGATGTTCTGATTAAAGGTTCTTGTGAAAGCAGAGAGTTGTTCTGATTAAAGGTTAACTTTAGTGAAAGCAGAGTGATGTTCTGATTAAAGGTTAACTAGTAAAAGCAGAGAGTGATGTTCTGATTAAAGGTTAACTCTTGTAAAAGCAGAGTGATGTTCTGATTAAAGGTTAACTTGTGAAAGCAGAGTGATGTTCTGATTAAAGGTTAACTCGAGTAAAACAGAGTGATGTTCTGATTAAAGGTTAACTAGTAAAAGCAGAGTGATATTCTGATTAAAGGTTAACTCTAGTGAAAGCAGAGAGTGATGTTCTGAATAAAGGTTAACTAGTGAAAGCAGAGAGTGATGTTCTGATTAAAGGTTTATTCTAGTAAAAGCAGAGAGTGATGCTGTGATTAAAGGTTAACTAGTGAAAGCAGAGAGTGATGTTGTGATTAAAGGTTAACTAGTGAAAGCAGAGAGCGATGCTGTGAATAAAGGTTAACTAGTGAAAGCAGAGAGTGATGTTGTGATTAAAGGTTAACTAGTGAAAGCAGAGAGCGATGCTGTGAATAAAGGTTAACTAGTGAAAGCAGAGAGTGATGTTCTGATTAAAGGTTTACTCTAGTAAAAGCAGAGAGTGATGTTGTGATTAAAGGTTAACTAGTGAAAGCAGAGAGTGATGTTCTGATGAAAGGTTAACTAGTAAAAGCAGAGAGTGATGTTCTAATGAAAGGTTAGCTCTAGTAAAAGCAGAGAGTGATGTCTGACTGTGTTCCTCAGCTGGAGAGCACGGTCAGTTCGGCGGACCTGCAGTCGGTGCTGTTGGAGCTGCGGGGGCTGAAGGACTTCCTGGACAAGAACTCCCAGTTCAGCCCCTCCTCCCTGGGCTCAGCCAGGTGGGAAACTACCGATCCCTTTTCATTTCCTCATTATGTTATTTTCATAACATAATTATCAAGCTGGCTTTTTATCTAGTTCATCTGGGGAGCTAAGTAAACCTGACCCAGGGGCAGAACCGGGGCAGGGCTCCTCCAGTAAACCTGACTTCCTGTGTCCCACAGCTTCAGCTCCCCGGGGAACCTGCAGCAGAGGCTGCTGGGATTTATGCGGCCAGAGAGGGGCAGCTCTCAACAGGTCCAACAGGAGCTGCAGAGGAAGTACCACAGTGAGTGTGCGTGCGTGTGCGTGCGTGCGCGTGTGTGCGCGTGCGTGTGTGCGCGTGTTCATCTCTGAGTGCACATCTCTCTCTCTCCCCCCCTCTCCCTCTCTCTGAGTATAACCTCTCCTCATTGTTTCACTCTAAGCGGAGGCTCTGTCGTCTGAGAAGTGTGTGCATACGTTCTCTGTCTCTTTCCCTCCTTTCTGAGTGGAGGCACAGGCGTATGAGAGTGTGTCTGCGTGAGTGCGTGCCTATGAGATTGTGTGTGTGTGTACACATGTATGAGTATAACTTCAATCTCTCCTCTCCCTCTCTCTTCTTTCTCTCTCCCTCTCTCTTCTTTCTCTCCCCCCCCCCCCCCCCCCTCTCTCTCTCCTCTCAGCGGAGGCGCAGGCGTATGAGAAAGTGTCTCTGCAGGGCATCCAGCAGCTGGTGCATCGGTCCTGTCAGACCCTGGCCCTGTGGAAGCTGCTCTGTGACCACCAGTTCAGCCTCATCCTGGCCGAGCTGCCCAAGGTCCGCCGTTTGTTGCTGTTATTCCTCTCTTGACCGTCAGAAGTCCGAAATGACCTATTGTAAGCGCGTTTGGCGTGCTCCCCCTGCTGTGTGGCGTTTACGTTCTGCCTCTCCCCTCCCCTGCAGGAGTTCCAGGAGCAGGTGAAGGGCAGCAGCTTTAAGGACGTGGTGATCCACGGGCGCGAGCTGACCGGGGCCCTCATCACCGCCCTCATCAACGTCTACATCAAAGACAGTGCCTCCGTAGACGCCATCAGCACGCACCTGCGGGACATCTGCCCCATGCTCTACAGCAGCGAGGACAGCGTCTGCTCCAAGGTCCGCCCGCCAAACACGCTTTCTTGGTTTTTTTTATCTTTTAAAGCGTCGTCATTTGTGGCCCGTCTTTGCCCGGTTGTACTGAAACCCTGGAGTCCTGGAGCCTTGCAATTTGAGTTAAATGGATCCTGAGCATATCGGTGTGCACTAGGGCTGGGCGATATAGCCATCGAGGTATCTTTTTGTCACTCGTATCTTTTCACGACCGCAACAGGGCCATGCTGTTTCCATTTGGTCGATTAAAACCTGATAGGATAAAAAGCAAAAATGTAAGCGATGTGTTTTTTCAAAACTAATAGGTAACTTAACCAACATTGAACAGATACAAGTGTTTTTTTCTTCCCCCGAAGCATTTAAGTGAAGTTTGGAGATGTGTTACCAAATCAAGTATGATTCAAGAAGGAACAAAAACTTGCCATCACCTGCCGTAGATGGTTATTATTGTGCTAAAAAAACTATTTGATGTGCCGTGATAGTTATATCGCGCAGCCCTAATGTGCACTGGGGTCGGCAGCTCTGCAGGGATGCCCGTGATTGGTCACGGCATGGCCTATAGATAGGATTGCATTGATTGATCCCTTTATTGATGCCTAAAGGGGAAATTACTTTGCCACAGCTGTATAGGTAATTACAATAATATCAACAATAATTACAGTTCAAGGTAATGCTAATAATTACACTCATTAAAAACAAAATAAACAAAATGAGGTAAGGTATAAAAATAAGGTCGTAATATAATAATAGTTAATGATAGTAGAGATACAAGAGTTTTGGAAAAATTGTAACGACAAATAATTCTCAATATAAAGAATATACAGTGTACCGTTAGCAGATGTGCAAATTAAGGGTGGGGTTCGGTCAGCAGGGCTTTGCCCATCTCAGGCCTGCGTTTTGAAAAGAGAAATGGGGGGTGAAATGAGAGGATAATGAGTTATTGTTCCCCCCCCCAGGCTAACGAGCTGCTCCAGAGCTCCAGGCAGCTACAGAACAAACTGGAGAGGGAGCGCACGTTGAGAGAGTCACTGCGTCTGTACCAGCAGATCAGCCACCACACCGACCTGCCCCTGGTCTGCACCCAGTACCGCCAGGGTGAGAGAGCCAACGCCCGGACCCGCCTGCCTTTGTCTCTCAGGCTTACCCACAATTCAGTCTGCTTGCACGTCCGCCTTCTGAGGCCGAGCTCTTCTGCCAGCCGTTTGAACTTCTGAGTGCATTTCAGTTATTTGTGTTTTCCATAGAAGGGACTTATTCTACTCCTACAATTACAGTGACAAATGATTTCAGCAACCTGTCTCTTTCTAAATCCTCTAACTCCAGTGAATTCATATAGTTCTATGTATGTAATGTATTTTTGTAAAGGGGCTATTCCTGATGAGCTGTCTCTAACTCTTCTTCTCTGGTTCTCTCAGTGCGTTTCTATGAGGGGGTGGTGGAGCTGTGTCTGGTGGCCGCTGATAAGAAGGACCCTCAGGGCCTCGGGCTCCACTTTTATAAGAACGGGGAGCCGGAGGAGGATGTACCTGGACAAGTGTCCTTCCAGGAGAGGTGAGTGAGTGGATTGATGGATGGGTGGATGGATAGATGTCCAATGTAGGGCAGAACGTGTCCAAATCGCACTCTTAATTTGGAATGTCCAATCGCCTCTCTGCTACCACAGACATCTTCTGTTCGCTCGCTGCCGAGTCGAGTCCGCAGTTCTCCTCCCAAACACATGGTGGCGCCAGTGTTTGTTGGCTCACATGTATATCTGAAGCCACCACTGCTATCTGTACTGAATCTGAGGGTTTTACCTTTACTCCCCTGTCTTAGGCTGTCCAGCTACAAGTGCATCACAGACACCATGCAGGAGCTGGTGAACCAGAGTAAGGCCGCGCCTCAATCTCCCAGCGTCCCCAAACAGCCCGGGCCGCCTGTCCTGACCTCTGACCCCAACATGCTGAGCAATGAGGACGCGGCTGCCCATGTGAGTATCGCACTGAGGGGGTGATGAGGTTACTGCTGGAGCCCTTATTAAGAGCATGTGCCCAACGGCAAGTCTTACCTGGCTTGTGCCAAACTAGAACCCTCATGCATGGTGTGACTAAAGAACCACACAATGCGCTGTTCCAGCTCCACTATGCCTTCATCACCACACCCTCATTAAAAATGTCTTTTAAAAGTCCGTTTCAGTCCGTGTTTGTTGTGTTTTGGTCAGTGTTGTGCATTTTTGCCTGGGTTGTTGTGGTGCAGTTTGAACCTCCCTGCTCGCCGTTGTGTTTTGAGAATTGTGTTTTTTGTGTTTTTGCGCAGTTTGAGCAGATGATCAATCTGACACAGAGATCTCAGGACGAGCTCTTCCACATCGCTCTGTGCAACTGGCTGATCCAGGCCGACCTCACCGACAAGCTACTGGAGGTGAGGCTTGGCCAGGGGAGGATCCGCCATTTTATAGGCCTCCGTTCTCTGAAGTCATTACCAATTTACCCAAAGTTTGTGCCATTTGCAGTTTTCTCCCCCGATGCGAAGATGCTCACAATTTACTCTCAACTGGATAATCATTATCTAGCTAGCTGAGCTATTAAATGGATGATAAATCCTTTGTCCACAACGAACCAGCATGCTCTGGTACATTTTGTTAGTGTACGACTGGAGTGGCAGGCTGATGTTGGCTGTTGTACCCATCGGATATTTTGAATTGCTTGCATTGTGTGCAAAAGGACCATTGCCTGCACTAACCGTGGAGTAAGAATGCAGAGAAGGCGTAGTGTCTAGCTGTGGATTTGGAAAAACCTCTCGCTGGTGGGAGATTGAGGCCTCAGTCTAGAGAAATCCTTCACGCATGTTAAGATGAACCTCAGAGATAACGATGCTTACTCACCTGTGGCCCAGGTAAATTCTCTGTTCCTGGAGGAGCACCTGATGCGCATGATCAAGCAGAACCAGAACAAAGTGCGCAACATGGACCTTCTGTGGCGCTACTACGAGAAGAACCGCAGCTTCAGCAAAGCAGCGCACGTGTTAGCGCGGCTAGCTGATATGCACAGGTACGTGTGTTAGCGCGGCTAGCTGATATGCACAGGTACGTGTGTTAGCGCGGCTAGCTGATATGCACAGGTACGTGTGTTAGCGTGGCTAGCTGATATGCACAGGTACGTGTGTTAGCGCGGCTAGCTGATATGCACAGGTACGTGTGTTAGCGCGGCTAGCTGATATGCACAGGTATGTGTGTGTTAGCGGTGCTAGAAGCATTATCCTTCTAAGTGTGTGAAAGCGTTGAGCAATGAGGACGTGAAGCCTGTCCTGTAACTCTGCCCCCCTGCTCCCCCAGCACTGAGATCTCTCTGACGCAGCGGTTGGAGTACATTTCCCGGGCCATCCTCTCCGCCAAGAGCTCCTCCTGCACCTCCGCCCAGGGGCCGGACGGGGAGTTTCTGCACGAGCTGGAGGAGAAGATGGAGGTAGGGGGGCTTTGGGTGGGGGGAGGAGGTGCCCCCAGCGCCTCCGCTTTTCAGGCGGGGGGGGATCATCGTAGTGATGTGATATTTTGGACTGGGCATGACCCGAGGTTCACGTGAAGGTTCTTTTATTGATGGCAGCCTCAAATCTAAATTCAGCAGCTCGAATGTCAGTCTTTCGTGCTCTTGGTCAGTGGACAACAGGAATCCAACGTTAGTTGAAACTTCATATGACACCCACTTTACAGACTGGTTGCCCATGCTCCACCCACAAAAGAAAACAAAGTGAATTTTTTTTTTAAAGCAAAGAACTGGACACCACTCTGTATGTGTTTGGCTTGTGAACAGTATTTTGCAGGCCCGGTTTAGTTTAAATATACCTGCAGGTTGTTTAAAATAAATAAAAGTTGCAACCTCATGGGCTGTGATGGATGCGTCTCAGTACATCGATTCTACAGTGACCCAAAATGAACTTTTTATTGACCCCATATATGCTGTTTATGGGAAAGAGCACGCTACAGTATATTAGAGAAGTCAGAATTTGTGTTACCCTGCACGTACTATTTCCCTGCACTTCCTGTTTCCCTCCACTTCCTGTTTGTGACAGGAAGCCAGTCTCCGGCTGCTGGGCTGCTGAGGGGATGTGATTTTGTGTACGGCATTGTGAGCTGTGCTGCTGTCGTTCTGTGTGTCAGGTGGTGCGGATCCAGATGCAGATTCAGGAGACGCTCAGCCGGCAGTACTCCCATCATCCCTCAGTGCAGAACGCCATTTCCCAGCTGGATTCCGAGCTCATGGACATCACCAAGGTAACCGTGCAGTAGTGCTCCATTTTCACATAGCTTGGATGATTCTCAGACCCGGTTTAGGCTTACTTTTTGCAGATTTGATATGCACTGCCTTAGATTCTGGGTTTAGCGCCGAAGATGCATATGATTCCAAATCCTGTTTAAATTGGTTCTGCATTGGATTCCGCTGATATCATTTGTGAATGGAAATGCTCTACAATCGGTCTTCTCTCACCAACATTCTCCTGGCATGTAACATCCCGTAATAAGCACCCAGGATGCCCTTCTGTAGAAGCTGGTCTCATATGACCCTGAGCTCAGTAACTATGAGAAATGCAATATAACTGTAAAGGCCTGTCCAAACCAAGAACGATATCTAGCTATAAATGTGTTTCAAAAATCGTTCAGCAGCGCGGATGCTCAAACTGTTATTGTTCTGCCCCCGCTTCAGTGTGTGTGTGGCGCGATTTAGCCTGCTACATCAGCTCGGCAGATAGCTAACAGTTTCCCCAAGATGAAGAATGAAGCAGCTTGTATTCTTTCCAAACTTTACTCAGGAAGCACTGTAAAACTAGACAGATAAAGGAATACATCTTTCAGTATTTTATACAGACGTTGTTCAAGAACAATATTGTATATTGTCTGTTTAAAACGTATAGCAACAAATGCGTTAGCTCCGGGCTAACTTATATCAGAAATTCCATTACGATACTAGCGGTTAGCATATATGCTCAAAATACACATTTCGAACGAACTTGGGTTCATTAACAAAGGTTTTCATTACTAGTATTCTTAATACTCAATGTCAAGATAACTGTATGAGTTCGTACTTACAGGCAAACGTGTTTTCTGGCCAACCGAATCAAAAGAGAAAAATATGTGACCGTTTACTTCACCATGTATCATCAAAACTACCGCGAGACTGATAGTACAAATTAAACAGTTACGTTAGGAGTCACCACTAGAGGTCTCCCTTTCCCCAGATAAACATCAGAACATCACACTCCCCGCTTGTTATAATGTATTAAAACACTATTCCCCTTTTACAAGTAAAACAACTTCAGAGACTGGTCTAGAATACACCCGCATGTTTCTGGCAACTCTCCTTCCCCTGCGGTAGCCATCTACGGCCTGAGAAGAGCAGCCCGGCACGGAGAAAAGGAACATGGCAGCAAAGCTAGACAGTTCGTCAGGAGAAACTTCTATGTCGATGATGGGCTTTCCTCATTCCACACTGACGAAAAGGCCATTGCCATCCTGAAAAGCACAAAAGAAATGTTAGCAGAGTCAAGCATTAAATTGCATAAAATGGCCTCTAACAGCCGTGCTGTGATGGATGCCTCTCCCCCTGAGGAGAGGGCCAAAAACTTGGTGGATCTAGAGCTAACTGCTGACCCCTTGCCACTGCAGCGCAGTTTGGGACTCGCTTGGAGCTTGCAGTCTGATACATTCGCTTTCCGTGTATCAAGAGAGAAGAAGCCATTTACTAGAAGGGGAATCCTGTCTACTCTCAATGGGCTTTATGACCCCCTGGACTATGTGGCACCTGTCACAATTCAAGGAAAGGCCTTAGTCAGGGAGCTGTCTGCCGAACAAGCTGAATGGGATGCTCCATTGCCAGCGCTGAAAGAGGAACAGTGGAGAATGTGGACGAACTCACTCTGTGAGCTTGAGCAGCTTCAGATTGAAAGACCCTGCGTGCCTGTTTCTTTGTGCTCCACAAAACACAGAGAACTCTGCGTCTTCTCTGATGCTTCCACTATGGCTATATCAGCAGTGGCCTATCTTAAAGCAACAGATGAAAATGGACATACTCACATTGGATTCGTCATGGGCAAGTCAAAGCTGGCTTCTCATCCCCCACACACTGTTCCACGGCTCAAACTTTGTGCTGCTGTCTTGGCTGTTGAAATGGCGGACTTAATTACAGAAGAACTCGACGCAGACATCCACAAAGTTACATTCTACACAGACAGCCGAATCGTATTGGGCTACATCAGCAACAATAGTAGAAGGTTTTACTTATATGTAGCCAACAGTCGCTCGCATCAGGAAGTGCACAAGCCCTGAACAATGGCATTTTGTCAGCACAGAACACAACCCTGCAGACCACGGGACTCGCTCAGTGCCAGCAGCCATGTTGAAAGACACCAACTGGTTCAAAGGTCCAGCTTTCCTAGCCAAAGACACCTCACAGCCAGAGGCATTTGAGCTCATTGACCCTGAAGCGGACATAGAGATACGCCCACAGGTCCAAGCCTTCATAACCAAGGCCTTCGAAGGTCAGCTGGTCCGATTTGAACGCTTCTCCAGCTGGAAGTCACTCAGTCGGGCCATTACCAAGCTCATACACAAAGCCAGGTCCTGCACAAAGGGCTCAATCAACCATACGGATGAGATGACACAAGCAAAACTACTAATCACCAGAAATGCTCAACATGATGCGTTTGCCGAGGAGATGAAATGCCTTTCCAGAGGTGAAGTCGTCCCAAAGTCAAGTCCTCTGAGGAAACTGAATCCAATTGTGGACGCAGAGGGCCTGCTAAGTGTTGGAGGACGCATTCCTTTGGCTGACTTACCCTGGGAAGAGAAACACCCCATCATTGTCCCCAAAAAGCATCACATAGCAACCTTATTGGTGAGGCATTACCATGAAAAGGTCGCTCATCAGGGAAGACATCTGAGAGAGGGCGCTGTTCGCTCTGCTGGACTGTGGCTGATTGGAGGCAAGAGACTGGTGTCAAGCATCATTCATAAGTGTGTAACCTGTAATAAACTGAGAGGAAGAATGGAAGAACAAAAAATGACAAACCTACCTGCTGAACGACTTGACCCAGGCCCTCCGTTCACAAGTGTAGGTGTTGATGTGTTCGGTCCATGGACCATAAGCACAAGACGCACGCAAGGTGGCATTGCAGAGAATAAACGCTGGGCTGTCATCTTTACTTGCATGGTCACAAGAGCTGTGCATATCGAAGTGCTCGAGTCTCTGTCCTCCTCAAGCTTCGTTAATGCACTAAGGAGATTCACAGCTGTTCGTGGCCCTGTCCGCCTCTTCCGTTCTGACCAGGGAACGAACTTCATAGGGGCATGCAAGGAACGTCAGCTCAAATCTGATGACCATGAACTGACTACTTACCTTCAAGACCAAAGCAGCATCTGGACTTTTAACCCTCCGCACTCTTCCCATATAGGCGGAGTGTGGGAGCGGATGATAGGTATTGCCCGTAGGATACTAGATGCATTGCTTTTAAAAACAAACACTGCTCATCTGTCTCATGAAGTTTCGGTCACACTCATGTCTGAAGTCATGGCCATTATGAACGCCAGACCCCTTGTTCCAGTGTCATCCGATCCAGACATGCCCACTGTCCTCACACCTGCCATGCTGCTAACACAGAAAGTCGACCCAGTGCTGCCACCCACGGGAGAGTACGACCTTAAAGACCTATACAGCAAGCAGTGGAAGCGGGTACAGGCGTTGGCCGACGCATTCTGGAAACGCTGGCGTCAAGAGTACCTGGTGTCACTTCAACCAAGGAGAAAGTGGCACGTGGACAAGCCAAACTTGAGTGAAGGAGATGTTGTGCTGCTCAGGGATGCACTGGTCAAACGGAATGAATGGCCTGTCGGAGTTGTGGTGAACGCCATTCCCAGCAAAGTCTCTAAAGTTCGGAAAGTAGACGTGAGGGTGGTCAGACAGGGTACTCAGCGGGTGTATTCTAGACCAGTCTCTGAAGTTGTTTTACTTGTAAAAGGGGAATAGTGTTATAATACATTATAACAAGCGGGGAGTGTGATGTTCTGATGTTCTGATGTTTATCTGGGGAAAGGGAGACCTCTAGTGGTGACTCCTAACGTAGCTGTTTAATTTGTACTATCAGTCTCGCGGTAGTTTTGATGATACATGGTGAAGTAAACGGTCACATAGTTTTCTCTTTTGATTCGGTTGGCCAGAAAACACGTTTGCCTGTAAGTACGAACTCATACAGTTATCTTGACATTGAGTATTAAGAATACTAGTAATGAAAACCTTTGTTAATGAACCCAAGTTCGTTCGAAATGTGTATTTTGAGCATATATGCTAACCGCTAGTATCGTAATGGAATTTCTGATATAAGTTAGCCCGGAGCTAACGCATTTGTTGCTATACGTTTTAAACAGACAATATACAATATTGTTCTTGAACAACGTCTGTATAAAATACCGAAAGATGTATTCCTTTATCTGTCTAGTTTTACAGTGCTTCCTGAGTAAAGTTTGGAAAGAATACCAGCTGCTTCATTTATCTTGGGGAAACTGTTAGCTATCTGCCGAGCTGATGTAGCAGGCTAGATCGCGCCACACACACTGAAGCGGGGGCAGAACAGTTATCATTATTGTTACTATTGTCGGTATAGTCGTAGTTCTTGGTGTGGATGCTCACATCATTATTGTTATAGCTCCCAGTATCGTCATAGTTCTTGGTGCGGATGGGCCTTAACACTGACACACTAAACCAGATACACAGCGCAGTAGACGTCTGTGTACATGCAGATATCCAGTCTCAACCGGGACACTTTTTCCCCTCAGCTTTACGGGGAGTTTGCGGATCACTTCAGATTATCGGAGAGCAAGCTGGCCATCATTCACTGTGCCGGGCACTCTGACCCCATCCTGGTGCACTCCCTCTGGCAGGAGATCATGGAGAAAGGTCAGTGCCTGTTCCCAGGAATGTCTAACGGTTTTCCTTGTTTAAGGTTTGCTTCCACCTAAGATGATAAGGTAATATTTTCAGAAATAGTATTTTTTTTGTTATTGAATGTTCATTAAATACCAGGTGGCTCTGTTTTAGAGATGAGTGACAGTGTGGCCATGAGCCCAGCTGACCGCATGAGGGCTTTGAGTCTGAAGCTGGTGTCTCTGGGGAAGATCTACGCTGGAACACCCCGCTACTTCCCCCTGGGTGCGTCTTCACTTCCCTTTCTGTGTGTGTGTGTGTGTGTGTGTGTGAGTGTGAGCCTGTCGTGCGTGTCTGTAGAATCGGGTGTACATGGTTTCCTAAAATGCCCCCTTTGCCCTCTCTGTCAACACGAAGAGCCTGTTGAAACATGTCCGCCTCTGGGCGGTAGTTAAAGAGGTGTCCCTTGGCAATGGGAGAAGCGCAATACTTTCCAACACGCTGCCAAAACTGGCTGTAGCTTTGCTCTGAATACCGCGAAACTCTGCATGATATAACTTTAGAGTGGGCAAAGGTTGTTCCTGGCTTTGTGATTTACTTAAGCCAGTCATTGCATCCTGCATCTGTGCTTCCAGAATTCCTGGTGAAATTCCTGGAGCAGGAAGTGTGTCGGCTCAGCTGGGATGTGGGCTTCGTCACCTACACCATGCAGGAGATTGCAGTTCAGCTGCCCAGCCTGCTGGAAGTGTACGACCAGCTCTTCAAGACACGGGTACGGATGGGCCTCAGGAACATTGAGTCTTCACTGTGTGTCTGTGTCTGCTGTTCTAAATATAAACAAATTAATAAAATAATTTTAAAAACCCAGCTCAGGGGCAAAATTCCAAAATGTCATGAAACAAGTTGAAATTGAATCCGCATTAATGTTCAAGCAAAGTACCTGAAAGAACATATCTTCTTTTAAATTAGTATTATCTTTTTATTTTATTTTAACAATCATATGTTGATGGCATTTTCAAGTAGGTCAAGCAGTAGGTGATAACAGAAATGAAATTATAGAATACCCAAGCAGAAATATTGAAATGAAGAACAGTAAGAGTAAAATGGTAAAATGCGAACTGCGCTGTCCGTAATTTATTTGGACAGTGCTTCATCCACAGCAAGACAATGATCCCAAACGTATACCAGTGCTCTCTCCTTAATGATGTTCCAAACAACAATTACACTGTACCGTGGACAGTGTAAACCAGCTGCAGTGTTATGCTGTGGACATTGTTGTGCTACACTGGACAAACCAAGCAACTTAAATAATTACCAGCATTCTGGGGCATTGAAACAACCCTAAAAAGCAACAATAAGGGTTAAAGACTAGAGATCATTTGAGCAACCAAAATTATCTTTTATTGCTCAGAACAGATCATGAAAAGAACTACAACTATTCAAAAAGAAATATGTTCATGAAAATATACTCCAAACTAAATAAATGGCTGGCAGAACGCTGTTGTTGGACACGGGCTGTAACTGATTCACTTGAGGGCTGAACACTTCCACTTCTACCCAATTAGTCTTCACACACATCAGGACCCTGTTTTACAAAGCAGGGTTACTGAGTTAGCTGGATAACTGCACTGAGTGAGACCCACAAAGCAGGATTACTGAGTCAGCTGGATAACTGTACAGTAACACCCAGAACCCTCACAAATCTGGAACATGGGCTGCAGTAAATAGTTGTTCTGGCTTTTACTGTACACAGCTAGCTGGGTAATCTGTTAAGGGGCCATGTTTTAATGTGGAGCCCTGCCCATGGTTAATGTCTGAGCCGGCTGTTGCAGGACCCGTGCTGGCAGCGTCTGAAGAAGCCCCTTCACCTGGTGGAGTGCATCCACGTGCTGCTCTCTGGTTACGTGGCTGACCCGAGCCGGGTGCCCAACTACGACAGGTCAGCCTCCCGGCCCCCCCCCCCCCCTCTCTCTCTCTCTCTCTCTCTCTCTCTCTCTCTCTCTCTCTCTCTCTCTCTCTCTCTCTCTCTCTCTCTCTCTCTCTCTTCTCTCTCTCTCTCTCTCTCTCTCTCTCTCTCTCTCTCTCTCTCTCTCTCTCTCTCTCTCTCTCTCTCTCTCACACACACAACTCCACTGGACTACCCGCTTTTCTGTGCTCGATTGATCTCGCTGACTGCAAATGAGCCATAGGTTCCAGTTTACCAAACAAGCTCAGTGAAGCGCAGAAAAGTATTTGAATACAGAACCATTACGTGTTTGACCCAGGTCTAGTCTCCACTATGGTCTGGGAGGCCTTTCTCTGACTCATGGAACCATTGTTTAACATAACATAATGATGAGAACAGGTCATTCAGGACAGCAATGCTCACCACAACCACTAAATGTACCTACTGCTTCATTTACCTAAGAGCTAGATGGTATCTAGCACCGTATCTTGCACCTCTGTGCTTCTGTCTCCATTACACGATCTGGCAGCTAATCCACACAGTGACCATTCTGGGGGAAGAATACATTCCTAATGACTTAACCTTTGCTAATTCCCATTCCATGTTTGACTTCCATTTTCTTTCCCATGCTCAGGCGAAGGTTCACCAACGTGTGTCTGGACAACATCTGTGGCTATCTGGTGGAGCTGCAGTCTCTGACCCCCAGCGCCTCCCTGCAGCACATAATCGGCAATTTCAAGTCCCTGCAAGCCAAGCTGGAGAAGGTGCACTGAGGAAGAAATTCTACAGTCCACCGAGGAGGGGCCTGGTTTCTGAATCTTGAAGATTCCTCACTAGCAAGCACATACAAAGACGCCTTATGCCAAGCTAGCCTGCACACAGGCTAGCACTCTTTAGGACTCATCAATGTTAGCCAGGTTAGCACTGCCCAGGTTAGCTGGGCTACTGCTGGATGCTCCTCTGGTGCTTATGGCTGAACTCTCTGCCAGCCAGCAAGACAAGATGGCCGCCCTAACCAATGACCTGTTTGTGTTTCTCATGAAACGCGGCAAGTACAAGCAGGTTGAATAATAATAATAGGCCTTTTATACTTTTAACGTACACCTGAATTTGAGCGTGCGTTCAGCCCTCAACTGCCACCTCCAGAGAAATGTGGTTCAATCTGCTGCTATCTGTGGCTGAGATGCCATTTTGTTGTAAAGGATGCTGAATAACTGGGAGAGGAAGCAGAAGAGCGTTTTTGTCAGGGTCATGGATGTTTTGTGGTGAACGTTTTTATTGAAAAAAGTATGCCTCACCCAAAGCATCAGCATTCTTTAGGCATTTCATATTGTTTTTGCATGGGCGTATGTCACTGGTCAATATTTGCGAGTTGCCTCCTCCAGTGGCGCACACAAATTATTTTTATGGATACTAAGAAAAAATGAAACTATATTTGTGCACTGAAGTAGTGTCAGGATACTCTTTGTGGAAGCAATGGCACTACACCTCCAGCAGCCTTGCCTCAACTCATGGCCGCGCTGTGTTCAGTGCAGTGGTTTGACCTTTGTCCATTGGGCTTACAGCAAGCCTCGTACACTGGAGATGGGCCCAGCCCTCGCTGATGTTTAAACTTCAGTGTAGCCCTGTATCTAAAGAGACTTGGACTTTGATGATTCTGAGAATCGCCAGCACTTTCTATTTTCAATAGATGTGTGTTGCAGCTCTCCGCCATTTTCTCTTCTGTTGGGTTATATTTGCCGGCTTCATTCATAGCCTGGAATTTACATGTTAATTTAAGAATTTAAGTTTGCTTGGATTAAAATGTGTTCCTCACTTAACCTAATTGCGTTTGGTTATCACCAAATGTAATATTTCATTATGCAGTAAATGGATGAAGGTTATGTCTTTTACATTATTCTTTTCTTCAGTTTTGTATTGTATTCTTGTATTTTTATATTGATTATTTGTAGAAAACCTGAATAATAAAAAACTTAAATCTACAAACTTTTTTTTTTTCTTGGCTTGGCAATTCAGGTCAAAGTGTTTTTCTGGAATGCACACATGGTTTTTACTTCTAGAACTTACTATATTTTGCCTGCTTTGGAGGCAGTGTCTGAACAATCTTCAAAAAAATAAATGTTCCTGCCCGTGTAACAATGATCCCAAAACTACATGAGCCTTGGTTTAATTAAACAATTCAGGATTGCTTAATCGTTTCAGGATGTTTCCCGCATAGCCTGTGTTAACATGTTGGCTAATGAAACATAATTGTCCCTTTGAGATGGACTGTGATTACACTAAATTCATCCCTTTTAAATTGCATTCATAATTGGAGACCAGGGATATGTTGCACACAGGTTTAGCAAAGCTTCCTCCTTGGGAGATGGAACCTTTTGTGTCGTTTGTGTATTTTCTAGGTAAAATGTGATCTCCATCATTGTCTTACAAAACAATAGTTTAAAGGATTGGTTTACAAGAAAAAGCTATTTTCAGTAGAGGAATTTAAATATATATTGGGAGCTGCTGACAGTTCAGCACCACAATTTTGTGTCCTATATGTCGGTGCACTCTCGTATTTCCGAGTCAGGAAGAGGGGTTGAAGCAGGTTTTTCAGTACAAAACCTGCTTCATGGAAATTGAACCAATAAAAAAATATTCATGAGGTTGTACATTATGTTTGTGGGTTTACTCCCATCTGTAGGAGATGTACAGGTATATATCTTAAAATACGTGATTGTATGCATATTGACCATTTCTTGAATTTGGCTTAAATGTTAGTGGCAAGTGAACATAGTCATAATCACTTGGTGTTGCTGAAATAAAAAAAGCAAAAGATTGGTATTGAACACTATTATTCATTATATTGAAAAATTATACATTTTAAATCTTAACCATGTTCTACTAATAATTACAACCAAAGTAATTTTTTTTCATTATTATTTTTTATTTTTATTTTGTGCCTAATAACATCCCCAAAGATGTACCTTTGACTTTGAGGTTACAGAAATGGTAGTTGTAACATGGTTAAAAAAATAATTATTCTCCCGTGACCTTAATCTTAATATCTGCACAATGTATTGTGGGGGGGTGCTGGGAACTGGTTGTCCATTAACGTCTACAGGAGCATGACAGCTTCTTGACGCCGTACAGGAAGATGTAGGGAATAATGCAGGTGTAAGACGCTGCAATGTAGCTGGCCACCTCCACCACGAGAGAGGACTCGTGCACGTTGCTGCTGATGCGGAGCACCATGTGGGTGAGCCAGCAGACCAGGAACACGCTAGCTACTGCCACCACGCTCTTCGCCGCTCTTACCTGGTTGCTCGGGCTACCGCTGGCCTTGTTTGGCCTGGTTGGAGCCTCTTTGGGGCTCGGCTGAACTGTACCTTGGGCTTGGTTGGACGGCTCCTTTGACGGCTCTTGAGCGGAGGGGGCGTTGGGCGCTTGCGCTTGGTTGCCGGGGGGTGCGTCGCCGTTAGCTTGGGCGCTCGCCGCGCCGCTGTGGGCTTCAGAGTTCATGGCCACGATGCGCGCCTGGTGGCGAAGCAGCGTGATGACGATCTGAATGGAGGAGAAGACCATGCCGGCGATGGGCACCGCGTTGGCCAGGGTCAGGTACATGGCCTCGTACGTTTGCCTGGCCACGGGGGAGGGGAAGCTTTCCACACAGTCGTCCGAGCTGCTGTTGCTCGTGTCCAGGGAGACGAAGTAGAAGTGGGGGGCGCTGAACACCACCGCCATGGCCCATCCTCCGGCCAGCAGAGCGGCCACCAGACGCAGGCTGTCCAGACGCACCGGGGCCGTGCCGCGGCTCAGCGACCCCACCAGCTTCTGGTGCCAATAAATGGTGATCAGAGACGTCGAGACGATGCTGCTGGTCGCGGAGAGGTCCGAGCAGAACTGGAATATAGCGCAATAGGTCCTCCCCAGGAACCACTCGTCGGCAAAGTCCGCCATGGTGTCGGGCAGGTCCACGAGGACGTTTGTGATGAGGTTGGAGATGGCCAGGTTGATGAAGAGCATTTCGTTGGTCCTGATTTGGGACGTCTTACTCGGAATGGAACGGACAGCCAGCCAGTTGTTCCCCACAATTCCCAGAAGGCACATTGCGCCTCGGACGAAAGATTCAATCCATTCACCTGCATCCATTTTAAGGGAAACTTGCAGGATTCTTTCTCTCTCTGTTGAGCGTATTACATGTAAAGCGAGGAGCTTTTTCCTGGTGCTTTATAGCAACTTAGTATGCCTGTAAATGATACAGGCTGTCATCTCCATGAGCCAATCTCAGTCTTAGCTCCACCTCTAGCCCCCCCGGCCCAGAGCACCACCGCTGCCACACTGCTGAGACACTGTTGTGCTGTTAGGTCAACAGTTGTTATATTTTTGCTTACCTCTTAAAGTGGATTTCCAAAGATGAGGCAGATGCAAATAGAAACGGTTTATCAATCAATGTGCACACACAAGAAAAAAGATTTACAATGTCAAATGTTTTCAGCATAAAACTATGTAAGCATATCAGAAAGCTGGGAAAAAATAGGAAGAATTGAATTCTTTTGCAGACTTAATTCGGTGTTGAGGTCGTTCTTTCTGGCAAGGTCTTTATTGTTTAAAGTACGTTGTATTGTTGTGCTGTGAACAGCTAGACCTGTGTCTGCTACTCTTTTTGCAGCTCTTTTACAGTGAGGTGTGGGTTCTTCTGAGCATTTCTCACCAGGTCTCAGGCCATTCTATCTGAAATCTACACAAAACTTCAACTGTTCCATTTATCTTACATTTTCTAATAATATTTCTGACAGTGGAAATAGGTAACATTGAAAATATTGAGTTTTTGTAGTCTTCTGCTTCTTGATGGAAATGAACCATCATCATTCTGACATTCTTATACAGCTGTTTAGAGGAACCCATGGTTGTTAACACCAGACAGAACAGCCTCTGCAGTTGGATACTTTAGAAGGCATGGAGTTACTTCAGAATAAAAAGTTCAGCCCTGGAATTATATTCACCTGACTCATTGAAGCCCTAACGAGTAAATCATCTGGGTCTGGGCCTTGGTTATTCTTAAAAAGTAACAAAGAATAATCCAAAAGCATTCCCAAACTTTTTACAGTGAAAAATGTAAATAAAAAGCAATCTTGCTTTAAAATTTGCAGAAAGGTCTCATGTCTAACAATTTAGGGTTCAGGTTTGCTTTCCGTCACGTACAGATTCAGTGTAATAGACATTTAAACCAGGGGTGCCCAAATTTTTGGAGGGTGTTTTGAAGGGAAAAATCAAATCAAAATGGTGTTTTATATTTTGGCTGTGGGCATAAATGGATTATGACTTGTATTTGTTTATTATGAACATATGCAAATTAGCTCATGAATACTTAAAAATGACAAATGTACATATTAGTTGAAACACTTTCATGTCTCAGTGGATTAAGTCAGAGTTCATTTTTCAATACGATTGTGATTAATGAACTACTTAAAGTTATTCATTCTGATCATTGTTTCATGTATTTTATGAAACTACAGTAGTTATTGAACCTAAATATCATAACATCTTAAAACTGACATATCCACCTGTACCTGTGGTACCTTCCCTTGAAGTGGATCTCAAGACCCCAAGTAAAACTCTAAATGATGAGACAGAAGCAAATAGATAAAATAAACAGTGTTCAAACAGCTGAATTACATTCCAACATAACAGATATATAACATGTACAATATGCAATATGGTCTGATCGCCTAAATCGTTTCCAAAATAATGGAAAACAGGAATTCCCGCTTTTATTTTGAATTTGTCCGCCCTCACTGGTCGCCGGCGTGCTTGTTTCCAGGGTTTCAGCGCACCGTTTTTGTTGAGCGGTGAACGCTTGTCTCAATCTTAACGGGAGCTGACGGATTTGTTTTGAATATAAGAGGCACAGCAAGCTGCTAGCTGCTCGTTTACATTATTCGGCAAATGGCGGGTTATATTGCTAAATATTGAGACATTTCTCCTGTTATCGTTACCTACAGCAAATCAGCTAGTTGTATGTATCCAGCTTATTCATTGCACAGTCGGCTAACGTTAGCAAGCGGGCCAGTTTAATCAAAAAGTTGCTAGATAGTCGGTGTAATTCGACTTTTTTATGACTAACCTGCCAATGTTATATTTTGATCATATTTTTGTGGAGACAAGCATTTGCAGATATCCAGCATGACGATAGCTGGATTGTTTGGAAAAGGATGCTAGCTAATGTTAACTTTCCAAGCTAGAGGCATTTATGGAAAACCACGAATTTCGTAAACTTTCTAAAAGGTTTCTGGCTCGCTTCTTCTTAAAATGCATTATAACGTTAGCCAGTTAGCCAGCAATATGCGATGCTCTCTCAGAAGCTACAGAACTGTCACTATATTATGTTTCTGACTGGTAGATCAGTCAGCTTGAACGTGTGTGCTGTTCTTGTATGTATGGAGTTGCCTTCGTATCAAATATGGAATTACATCTTGAGGTGGTGTTGCTCTCTACCATCAAGAGGAGGAAACCATGGCCACGATTTTGCTGGCTTGGATTGGTGAGAAAAACAGCAGAATATTTATGCTTACCTTTTGGTTATTTGCGTTTGAAAACCATGCACTTTATGAACACAGTGGAGCAAAGCAGTGTGGGATTGTTGGCATTACATCCAAAGTCTCCCCTTTTCAGTTTTTTAAAGTCCCCAATAAACCTGTTTATTTCATGAACTCATCTCAGCAGATTTTTCTGCGAAATCAGAAATCAACTCCCTGTGTGGCGAAGTCTGGCTGTCAGATACCGCTTACTTGCCTCCTATTGAGTATACTCAATGGGTTGTACCCTTGCTGCTTGAACTTACCTTCCCTCTGGATAGTAATGATTCTGTAATCATCAGCTCTTATCTGAGAACATAATTGAAATGTTATGGGAAAGATTCCATGTGGTAATTTATGTGGGAAGAATCTGTGTTGTATTCCTGCAGGAGAAGGAGTCTGTGTTCTTGCTGGATGACAGTCGGGTCAGCGAGATTAACATGGTGTCGGGGCGCACCAAGCGGAAGACCCCCAAACTGCAGCCCCTTCTCCAGAGGACCCTGACCACTGCAGCGGCCCAGAACGGTGCACTTTCCACAAACTTTGTTTGTTCATCAATGACCCCAGAAACATCTCTCCTTCAGGAGGGCTGTGCTATAGGCTGAGTCATTCACTTATAAACTAACACATCGGTGTCTTTTTGGCTTTCAAGTCAACTCCTGCTCTGGACTATTTACTTAGCCATTAAGTTATTAAGGAACCAAGCTCATGAATGACAGCTAAATACTGTACTGGGTGCTTATATGAAAACATTTTGTGATCTTATATGCAGAGGAACTGGATTTAGTGTATACAGCAGATTAGATGTATGAAGCAGGGTTATTTGAGCAAAAAACCTACATACACGCTTGCCCTTTAAGGACAGAATTTCTCCACGTGTGCTTTTGTTGTTAACCGCTGAGAAGACTTCTCTGATTTGTCATTTGCTGCAATAGGTTTGTGCTGAACCTGTTTGTGTGTTTTTTTATGTAGGGATGTGGCTTGCTGGGCTGCTGGTCTCTGGAGAGGTTTTTCTCTGGAGCAAAGACAGAGGCTGTGTGAAGATGATCAACACTGCCCCCTCTGTGTCTCAGCTGGTCACTGCGGCTCATGGTGTGTGCGTGCGTGCGTGTGTCTGTGTGTGCACGTGCATGCTTGCGTATGTGTGCACATGTGTGTGTCTGTCTGCGTGTGTGCGTGTGTTTGTGCGTGTGTATTTGTTGATTTGGATCTCTGTTCTGATCAATTTTGTGTACCGTGGCGCACTGTTGCTCTCAGCCAATGAGTGCACAGCATGCATTATGACCTCTGCCCTGTGGGTCTCTCTGTCTGCAGAGGGCTCTGTCCGTCTGTCCCTGCTGGTTTCGGGTGACGGCCGGCGCCTCCTCCTCAGCGCCCTGACGGGACAGGTCTTCCTGTGGGAATGCGTGGATCGGCCGGCCCTGGCTGGGACGCGGGATGGCACTGTTAAAGGACTCTGGCAGCAGATCCTACCCTCTGACACCACCTCTCTGCCCTCTTCCCAGAACAAGGAGGCATCCCAGAACAGCGTCTTTGCCCAGGGGGAGGTGAGAGCCAAAGAATTTACATTGCAGAACGTTGAGCTCGACTCTTATCATAATAATACTTTTTATTTGTGAAACGCTCCCAACCTCAAAGCGCTGTACAGTACAAAAAAAGATATATATACAAAGCACAACAGTAAAACACCTCTACCTTTTTACATGGTAAATTGAATTGACATTTATATCGTGGCTTTATCCAAAGTGCTTTAAAATGAATACCTCTTATTCACCCATTCTTACAAACACACAACAATGGGGATTGGCTGCCATGCAAGGCACTAACCAGCTCGGCGGGTGCCACTGGGAGTTAGGAGGCTCAGGGACACTTCGACACCCAGGGCGAGGGATCGACCCGGCAACCTCTCGACAGCCGGACGACCGCTCTTACCTCCTGAGCTTATGTCACCCCTGTTTTTACGAGTCACGGTGGCAGACTGAATAAAGTAATAGCCGTGTCTTTCCCTCATCTCTGCCTCAGGTGGGGGGGGACTGCTGCCTGACTGCTTTTGTCTTTACTGTGGGCACGCTCCTGACGGTCACCTTTCTGAAGATCCAATGGGAAGAGAGCATGAAGTTCAGGTGAGTTCTTCGGGAGGTACGCTGTAAGGCTGCTCGGTTTTTACAAGCACATTTACAGTAACTGCCACCATGGGGCATGCAGGCTATCCTTTCTCTTTATTTACACCTGATGTGGTCGTCAACAATCGTTGATAAGACAGCCAATCAGCAGCAAGGTCGTGATCACGTGATTCGTTTTTTCAGTCACACGGAAGCCACAAGGCCCTGCCGCTGATCGTCTTTTCGGCACGCCTTGCAGGAATCTTCCGGAAGCATTTCCCATGGCCTCTTACGATTGGCTGTTTACTACCACATCAGGTGCATAATAATAATAATAATCACACATTTTGAAATTGTAGCCTAAAAAAAAGCACTCCAATCATTTTTAAAAAAGAAGAAAAAAAGATGGCCTATCCGTCCCATCCGGTGGTTATTCGTACTGTGTTTTTAGAATGAATCAGTGTGTTACGCTGTGGTCAGGCCTCTCATCGGTGCGTTGCGTCTGCAGCTCTCCGGGCTACAGCGTGCGCTGGATCACTCGGACGTACCCCCTGCCGCAGCTGGCCCCACCCTGCCGCCCGCTCAGGTCCAGGGGGGCGCTGGTCCCTGCATTCTCCCCAGACGGGCAGCTCCTGGCTGTGGCCCTGAACCAGAGAGACCCCAGGGTGAATGGCTTTCCTCAGAGAAACCATGATTTAATTATGGCAGTGGAACCTCCGAGATACAGATGCATCGGGAACTAGGGGTCAGAAATGCTTCCCCTGCAAAAATCGAAAACTTTTCAAAACCAAAATGCACAAAGCTCAGGGAAAATCACACGGTTAGGTGGTCTTTTCCCCAGTTTCATTAAACAGTGTGAGTTCCTCCAGTGTGTCTTATTTCGGGCTAGACTCCCGGAAGCTGCTCCAGAAATGTGCTACTGCTCAAGAAATGTGATAGGGCACATTTGGCTATTGCTATTGACATTTGGCTATTGCTAACGTTGCTTCTGACTGCTGCTCTTCATAGAGATGGCATGTTCTGATTTCTGAGGTTCTACTGTATTATGTATTCTCAAACACCCGTATTTCTGATGATTTGTCCTTTTAATTCACCGTCTCTCTGCTCCTCAGGCCACTCAGGTTTTGTTCATCAGCACCCAGAACTTTGTCACTGTGTCCAGCTGGCTGGGAGGGTGCGGCAGTAAGAACCTGTCCATCCCATCCAAGTATGTTAGGTATGTATACCCAAGCTGGACTACAACTCTAGCAGGCCTCTAGCAGGCTGTACTGTACCTGCCTCTCACACGGATCTGTATGCACAAGCGGGACTACAACTCCCAGCATTCAGCCCTCTAGCAGACTGTACTGTACCTGCTTCTCACACAAACCTGTATGCACAAGCAGGACTACAACTCCCAACATTCAGGCCGACGGATATTTTTCTCGTATCGAAACTCATGCCGGCATCTCCTAATTATTGAATCTGGCTCTATCTCATTCTCCATCTGTGCATCTTGCATGGCTCTGTTTTATGATTTGCTCTTGTGTTGGTTTTGAGCCCTTGTGTAGCTGTGCTGGTGCCTTTTCCCCGCAGGTCGTACTGGGTGGCCTGTATGAGCTGGGCCCCTGGGGGCCTGTACCTGGCCTGTGTGCTGAAGCGGGGGTCTCTGCTCCTCCTGGCCCGGCTGGGGGGCCTGGTCTCTCTCTCCACCTCCGGCTGCAGCGTGGAGCTCGGGCCCGCTCACTTCCTCCCGCTGCACCCGCTGGTCACCTGCAGGTGCGCACCTGTCCGGGAATAACTCGCCTCAGAATGATGCAGGTCTACACAGACTTCAGTCAGGATCATGGAGAGAAGTGCAATCAATTGTAGTTCTAATTTATTTATTCACCCAGCCTCCTAACATATATAACCTGTGATGTATAGATGGGTAATAGAATTGTAGTAGACCTGCAAAATGGCATTGAGATTGGTTTGGAAACGGGTGAGATATTAAGGTTCAAAATTTGCCAACCAACGCCACCGTGCTCACTATAATGCAGTCCAGTTAACACAAAAATTTGGGTAAATGCACCTCTACCAGCTCCTCCCTACCTCCCTGTAAACCTTAACTGTTGTTATTATGCGAGGATGATACCTTTGCTAGTTTTGTTTGGCTAGCTAAGCTGTCTATTGTTCAATGTATTCGCATGGTGCGGTATTATAAAAAAATATATGGATGTATTTTGATTATGAAATAGTCCTTATCTTTGTTGTACTGTTAGCAGTTCAAATTGTACTTCCCTCCAGGGTCTTTCAGCGCACTTATCTCTTGTTACGGGCATGCGCTTTGTTGAACGGCGCTCTGGATAAGAGCGTCAGTCAAATGCCATTAATGTAATGTAATGTAGTGAGTAGTCAGACTCCTCACTGTCTCATCCCTTTGAAACTCTCTCTCATTTCCCCCTCAGTGTACCAGCTCCGGCTCTGCCCCAGGACGCGTCCCCCACCAGCTCCCTGGCCTCGGCCCAGGACGGGCTGCGGCAACGGTACTCCGTCACCTGGCACCCGCGCCTGCCCTACCTGCTCGTGTCCGACGGCTACACGGCCAGCGTGCTCCGAGTGCCCCTGCAGGCTAACGCTGCTGCGCTGGTCGGCGCTCTCCTCCTGCGCTGTGCGGAGGGGCTGGAGCGAGCGCGCAAGCGCTGGGGGAGTGCTAAGGTGGGTGAATCTGCAGTCATAGCATAGCATAACATAGCATAGCATAACACAACATTGTATAGCACAACATGGCATGGCATGGCATAGCATAACACAACATTGTATAGCACAACATGGCATAGCAAAACATACCATACCATAGCATAGCATAACATAACATAGCATTCTTTTCTTTAAAGATATTTTTAGGCCTTTTTCAGCTTTATTGGACAGTATATAGTATAGAGAGACAGGAAGAATGGGAGCGAGAGAGAGGGAAAGACATGCAACAAATGTCAGGCGGTCGGATTCGAACCGCCAACGTCGCGGCTCGCAATGAGCATGCGGTCAGTGCTCTACATAACATTCTGATAAGAACAGGGCATTTAGCCCTTCAACGCTCACCATTTTTCAACCACTAGAGCAGAGATCATCAAATCACGGTCCTCAAGGTCCAAGAACAGCTGGTCTGTCACCCTCCCTTTACCTGGGAGTCAGGTATGAAGACAGTCTGGCCAATCACCAGCATCCCATTTTAACGGGCTGCCTGTTCCCCTTGAAGCCCCAGGTTCTGGACTCCATGCCCACGCTGAAGCTGACGGCTGGGTTGCAGGAGCTCAGACAAGAGGAGGCCATTTTGTCCACCCTGCCGCTCTTCCTGCGAGACGATTCTGACACTACGGGCACCACACAGCTGTATGCAGGGTCTCAGGTGAGAGAATCGCGTCTGGCAACACAGTGGCACACAGATTAAGTTTAAGACTAAATTGAGTTTTGTATGGAGAATCTCCATTCCAAATTGGATTTGTTCTAGGACCAAGCTTAATCTGTGGCCCAATGTTTATTATGTTTTATTCATTTTCCATTCTATGTGGAAAGTTGGGGTTTCACATGCATGTATAGGCAGTAGGTACACGAGTTCTCTTGCTTCCTGCGCTGTGGGTACTTACTACACAACGATTTTCATTGTTCTGTTCCGTATTGTTCAGATATTCGTCAGATAAGGAATAAGAGCCTGATAACGGGCGAAAGCCTAGCTCTCATACAAACCCTCTGCAGTGTGCAGGCGAGGAAGACTCTGATGACGAAGGCGGTCAGTTCCCCGCCGCGCGCGTGGGGGACAGAGGGAGGCTGGAGTTCGCCTCCATGTTCGACACTCTCCACGCCCACCCCGCCTCCGGCCTCGACGACCGTCGCGACCCCGAGGAGACCTCTGACCCCGAGGAGACCTCTGACCCCGCGGAGGCCGCCCGGACCCTCCCGGGGGAGGTGGAGGACGTCCACAGGAGCCTGCTGACGGCTTGGGCGCTCGGCCTGACGACGGGAGGCGCCTCGGAGGACCGAGGGCGGCTGATGAGATCCGCCGTCCGCTGTGCGGTCCGGCTGGCACGCCTGCTCCTGGTCAGCCGCCCTCGAGGGCTCCGGAGAGGGCAGAGGCTCTCCACCCCCGGGCGGTCCCGCCTCTGGCCTCTCCTCAAAAACCTGTACTCCCTCCTCCCCTGGGACGCCCAGCGCGGAGGTGCGGGCGGCTGCCTCGGGGTGGCTGTGGACCTCACGAGACGGATAATGGAGCTGATCCTCTCTCCCCTCCCTGGCTCTCCCAAACACGGGTGCCCTCCTGGACGTTTCTCCCAGACCTTGTCCTCCGCCCTCGTCTTCCTCCGAATGGCCGTGCGGAGTCTGGATCTCGCCTACTCCCTCCCCCAGAGGGCGTCAGCGCTTCCCTCTGACGTTGTTTCTATACCGCTTCTTAAAGAGGAGGATGAGAACGGTGTATACCAGAATGCCTTGTGCACCAGACAGCAACCTTCTAGCAGGTATGTATTCTTGCGTTTCTCAGTAGTTCTGGTACCTCCAGGAGGGGCTGAATAGATGACAGCCTCCTCCCCAAATATCCCAGAACTCCAACTAAGGCTCGACAAGAGATTAAAACTGAATTAGCTGTATATTGACTGTAAACTTGAGCTATCAGAGAAACTGTTATAGTTCTCTGTAAGGATAATTTGACTGTAAATGTTTATGGGCTTGTCTCTGTAACCGCTGCATTATTCCTGTACCCCTGTAGGTTACTGGAGGTGTGGCGAGGTTTATACGGGCAGGTGTTGCAGTACCAAGAGGACATGGTCTCCCAGACGGGCCATGCCCAGAGCAGTGCTGAGCAGGGACAGATAGCGGCCATTTTGTGCCAGATCCAGCAGGTGTTACAGGAACACGGTGACCGGCTGGGAGACAGCCCCACTCTGCACAGGGCAACAGGTACTATTCTGCAGCAGCAGCTGACCTTTGACCTGCTATTCCTTTCCTCTCCACCTTTCTCCCTCAATCTCTCAGTCCGTTTACCCATTTATTTTCACTTTATAAAGCAGGAGGGAGTTGCATGAAATGTTGTCCTGGAGACTTGATAATGGATCATTTTAGTTTGCCAAATTTGAATTGCCAAATGATTGCAATGCAGTCAAATGGTAGGACTGGGTTACATCTGTTTGCTGGTGGGAAGACATTTTATTTTTCCCCAGATTCAATTCTCTCTTAATGTTTGAACACTTTTCTGTCCAGGACCTACCCAAACTTGTACTGTGCTAGTCCTAACCGAAGTAATTCATTTCACTACAGGGGAGGAGCATTTCCTGTCTGGCTCGTATGCTGAAAGTGCTCGAGTTTGGAGAGCGGAGCTGTGTGCAGAGAATGAAAGGGGTAATGATGCCATCAAACATGCCTATTTACATGGTGCTTTAAGTCCATATGCATTGTCTGTTTTTCTGAAGAAAAAATATTGCTGCCATTCTGTCTTGAGTGTTATTTCAGAACAGATCAGTAAACTCCAGCTTTTAATGTGACAGTTCTGTTCCCGAGAGGTCCTGGGTTAAAATCCCCGTACAGAGCCCCCGTTATGTTATTGTCCCTTGTAGTCCCCAGTTACTGCGACTCAGGTTGACGTTTGGGAAGTAAGGGTGCCCCTGTGGTCCTCTTTTGTCCACCCTAGGGGGCCCGATGTTGTGCATCCTGGAGACCCGGTTCTGTCTGGCCCTCCTCTATGGACACCTCTTCCAGTACCAGCTGCACCAGGCCCTGGGGCTGTGTGAACACCTGGCCCAGCAGCTGATCCCCCGGGCCCGGCTGGAGGGAGAGTCTGGAGCAGAATCAGCCAGTACGTATGTCCACTTCCACTGGCGTGTGTCCCTGGAAAGAAATTGCAGCCTAATATTTGGTATTTATTTGTGTCTTTTTTGTAATTTCATTTCTTGGGGCATTTCTTTTCAGAAGGATGTTTAATGTGAAATGCATGATTTCCTCAAGCTGTTTGGGAATGGAAATGCTGTGTCTATCTCTGAGAGTTAGTCTGTGTTTGAGTATGTATTGTCCTGTGAGAGTATTAGTCTGTGTTTGAGTATGTATAGTCCTGTGAGAGTATTAGTCTGTGTTTGAGTATGTATAGTCCTGTGAGAGTATTAGTCTGTGTTTGAGTATGTATTGTCCTGTGAGAGTATTAGTCTGTGTTTGAGTATGTATAGTCCTGTGAGAGTATTAGTCTGTGTTTGAGTATGTATTGTCCTGTGAGAGTATTAGTCTGTGTTTGAGTATGTATTGTCCTGTGAGAGTATTAGTCTGTGTTTGAGTATGTATAGTCCTGTGAGAGTATTAGTCCGCATCAGACCTGGGTCAAATCCATAATTGTTTCGGAACCAAAAACCTTTTTGTTCTCGACTCATCTTGTCTGGTGTAATTAAGCCAACCAAGAGGACCAGAAGGAGTGCAAGCACTTTTTGGTGGTACTTCATAGGTTCCAGTACACCAGAAAAGCTCAGTAAACTGAAGGATATTAGTGAAATGTTTTTGGATGAATAGGGTATAATTGCCCCCCTCTGCAGTGGGCGTGGAGCAGCCTTGGGAGGCCTGTCTGCCAGTGGCTGTGGGGCCGGAGGCTGCTTGCGCTGTGGTGCAGTCCTTTGGCAGGTTCATGGCGGCTTACTTCACCAACCAGCCGCTCACCATCCTCCCTCCGCACAGTGTGGGAGTCCTGCCTCCCCTCCACCTGCCTGCAGGTGAGTGGATGTGCTGGGAATTTTAAACATAATGTGGACATTTTACTTGTGTGGTACATTTACGAAGACACCGTCACAATGATGCTTAATAAGAGAAGTAGGTTCCCAGTATTCAGGATGGCTTTAAATTCTGCATGGTTTGAGGTCCTCTTTTGTAAACAAAATTTTTGAATTTGAGTGAGTGCATTGTATATTGTTTATTGAATAGGAGTGTGTGTGAATGAGTGTACTGTGTATTCAGTAGGATGTGTGAGTACATTGTGCTTTGAACAGTAATGTGTGACTGTATTGTGTTGAGTAGGAGTGAGTGTATTGTGTGCTGAGCAGGAGTGAGTGTATTGTATAGTGAGTCAGAGTGTGAGTGAGTGTTTTGTGTATTGAACAGTAATGTGTAAGTGTATTGTGTGTTGAGTAGCAGTGAGTGTATTGTATAGTGAGTCAGCTTGTGATTGTTTGGTGTATTGAGTTAGCAGTGAGTCTATTGTGTATTGAGTAGCAGAGAGTGTATTGTATAGTGAGTCAGCTTGTGATTGTTTGGTGTATTGAGTTAGCAGTGAGTCTATTGTGTATTGAGTAGCAGAGAGTGTATTGTATAGTGAGTCAGCTTGTGATTGTTTGGTGTATTGAGTTAGCAGTGAGTCTATTGTGTATTGAGTAGCAGTGAGTGTATTGTATAGTGAGTCAGAGTGTGAGTGAGTGTTTGGTGTCCCGGTGGATGACAGGTTCAGCCCCGGGCCAGCGCTTGGTGCCCCTCTCTCGGAGCACGGTGCTGGGGGAGGTGCGGAGGCAGCAGCTGTCGGAGGTGTGGACGGTAGACTACGCCCTGGAGCTGCTCCTGCAGGGTGGGCTGCTCCCCGAGGCCGTGTGGCTGGCCCACAGTCTGGGGGACTGGAAGACTGCAGCCTCCCTGGGCCTGGCCTACACCACCTACTGCAGGGAGCAGGCCGACTTCACCCGGTGAGACCTGCGCTCGGTGTCAGTTAGCTGGGTAACTGCTCTGAGTAAACACCAGAACCCTCCCAAATCTGGAACATGGACTGCAGTAAAAAGAGCAGCCTGTAGCCTTGCGGCTAAGGGACATGACTACGACCCAGAAGGTTGGTGGGTCAAGCCCCGATAAGATCTGCACAGCTGTTGGGCCCTTCAGCAAGGCCTAATCAACTGTAAGTCGCTTTGAATAAAAGCGTAAGCCAGGGGAGCAGAACTTCGGCTCTCCAGGGCCGGGCTGCGTACTGGTGTTTGTTCCAACCAATTGCCTTGTTTTTAGTTTTATCAGAGCTCTATAAATGACTGGTTCAAACCTGTACTTGAGCACATTGCAGTCATTAGGATACACGTGCAGTCTGCAGCTGGAGCCGGTACTCATACACAGATAAGATACGGTTGAGTCAATGAAATAATTAAGACCAGAAGTTGGCACAAAATCCTAAAACAGATTGGCCCTTGCTGTGCGCCCCCTGCGTGAGCTAAATTAGTAATTAATGAGTAATGAACGCTTCGTGAAATACCCCTCAGCTCAGTGATGAGTGTGCAGGCAGTGACCATGTTCTTGCTGTCTCCAGTCTGCAGTGGAGAGAGCTGTGCCTTCCTGCGCACCTCCAGCCCGGCAGCCTGTTCCAGGGCCAGCTGGAGCAGCTGCTGGGTCTGCAGGCCGAGAACGAGCCGGAACAGAGGGCCGCAGGCGGCAGGTCCTACCAGCGCTTTGCAGGTTTGTGTTCACACTGTCGCTGAATGCATATCCCAGTAGTCGCGTTGTGCTGAGCTGTGTTCTGCTGTACTGTTGAGTGTTGTAGCTGCGTTGGAGCTGTGTTTTCGACGTTACTGTGCTGCAATTGTTGGTGTCCTGTAGCTGTGCTGTGCTGTGCACTACTTATGTTTGGCTTCATATTGTTAGTATAACATGGAAGGTCATACGCTGCAGGTCTGTAGTGTAGAGTCCTGTTCAGTTCAGATTTTTTCCCCACATTCTCTCAGACTCGGTGCTGGAGGAGGACTCGGAGCTGCAGGTGTGGGTGCAGGAGGTGCTGAAGGCCTCGGTCATGGCCCAGGAGGACGTCCTGTCCCAGCCTCTGCTCAGGCTCGTCGACGCCGCCAAGGACCTGACATCCAACCTCTCCGGCCTGGTGCCCTCCGGAGTGTACCTGCCCGCCCCCCCCCTGTACTGCCCCCAGCCGGCCTCTGACACGCAGGTGAACCATTGGCTATCTATGCCATGCCCGACTATGACTCTTTGCGGGCATTTGGCAGATGTTCTTATCCAGACGTACAACAAAGTGCATACCCATAAATATTACCTATATCTATTTTTATTTTGTTATGCTGTTGAAATCCGAAGGTTCTTTCTTCCAAGGTAAAGGTTACATTTAGCTTTACTGGATCAGGTCAGCCTGCAGCGTAGTGAATAAGGTATATGACTGACACCTGGAAGGTTGCTGGTTCAAGCCCCGGTGTAGCCAGGATGAGATCTGCACAGCTGTTGGGCGCTTGGGCAAGGCCCTTAACCCCACATTGCTCCTGAGGGCATTGTCCCCTGCTTTGTCTAATCAACTGTAAGTTGCTTTGGATGAGAGTGTCAGCGAAATAATTGTAATGTAATGTAAAATAAACTTTAGAAATCATAGGGTCCATGCCCCAGCAGAGACGGGGGTTTTACTGGTTTGTTCTCTTGCCCCCAGGTCTCGGTGGGGGATTTTGGGGTGGTCTTAGAAGGGAGGTCCCGCCAGTGCATATCGGGGGTCCTGCAGAGGGCGCTGCTGCTCCTGGGGGCTGCTAACTGCTCTCTTCCTGCCGCCCAGTGGTATATCAGCAACCTGCAGCAACGTCGACAGCTGCTGCACAAGGTTACTCTCTCTCACGCACACACACACACACACACACACACACACACACACACTCTACCCCCTACCCCCTGTGTGTATGTTGTGCTCCATTTGAAGTGCTCTGTACAACTCCCTTCACAGGAGCAGAATTTTCTTTTTTTTCTTTTTCATTTGAACCCTTTTCTCCCCTTTTGGGAATATAGGAGTGTACTGTCCAAGCTCTGTGGCTGACGTGGGATAGTGCGGATGAGAATGCACCCTCCTCTGTTGCTCACTGTGTATCCAGCTGCTTCTTTTCACATTGCGGCCCACAAACCCAACTCACACAGATAGGAGTCAGAGGAGGACTGTGACTAGAAGGGGTCACTAGAGAGCAATGTAACACTGAACCTGGCTGAACCTTTCCTATCCCTGCCTGCTGCTACTGCTAGTTATGTGGTCACTGAAACATCATTTTATATTTCTACCATGGAAAAAATGTTTCATTAAACGGGTACGATCTTTGTAATATTCATCTTTTGATTGCATTACTTGGCAGAAACTCAGCCAGCCCTTGAATCCGTTTCCAGAGGGACTGAAGGAATTTGTGACTTCCGGAACCTTCTTTAGTGGAACAAATGGGGAAGGACACTTGGACAATGTCACTGTGCAGGTTATAGGTAAGAGGTACATGAAACACAGTCTGTCCATATGATTGAACCCTGTTTTGCCATATAAACAGAAAAGGAAAAGTTGGAAAAAGTGGCCAAGTCTGCTGGAGAACGGCAATGACCCGTGCTGTAAATTCTCACTGGCTGACCCCAAACACACCAAATATTTGTCTTCTGGATGAGATGTTAAATGGAGGTCCTGACTCACTGTGGTCTTTAAAGATTCCATAACACTCTTTGCGAAGAGCTGTGGCCTTCCCATGTATCCTGGTTAAATTCCCAACCTGCCCCTCTCAGCTTGCCACCTAATCACCCTCTTGTTTTATTGGCCAAAAATTGGATGGGTGCTGCACGTTTATGGTAGTTCAGGAGAGTTTCCCTCTCAACAGTCAAACTTGCTTTCAGTGTGGGGAAAAGCACTATATAAATGCAAGTCATTATTCTTATTCATTTTATACAGGCTGGATAATTAATTCTGTATGTTAGGTGTACAAATATTCTCTGAATGTTAAACTTTACCTAAAAGGTTATGGTACAGGCTGACCAATGGCCGCCCAGGGCCTGTATCAGCTGGTCGTCCTTATTGGAAGGTCCCATTACATGCCAAAGAAGTTTAGTTGTGGGTGAAGCTGGTGAGACACATTGTCGTGAGCCACGGACCCCTTGCCGAGCTCAGACCTCACGTTCCCACGAGCAGTACCTCACAATGAGGTGTCTCGGGGACGAACTCAAGTACTCCGAACGTCCTGGAGCCCTGGTTAGTTCTACTGAACTTCCAGCCCAGTCTCGAAGTGAAGGGTGTGAAGCAAATCTGGTATTCGATGTCCTGTATTCAATGTATTCCTCTAAAGAATCTTTATCACATATGATTATAGTAAGATATACTTTATTATAATCAATCAAAAGAATAGAGTTATACAGATTACAGTGTAAATATCATCTTTCAGTTTGCTGATCATATGCAAGTTACATATACCCCTTTAGCTCTTTCTAATTTACCTTTCCACCATGATGTTTAAAAGTCAAGGTACACCCCTCAAATACCCATCATCCTCTTTGGCCTTTACCTTATCTTATGGCTCCCCCTTCATGGAGATAAAAGCTACTGAACTTCCATTAATACAATGGGTATGAACACCCCTAAAGTCTACTACTTATTTATATCGTATATAGTATCTTTCTAAAAAATAAAAGACTTAAAAATGAAAGGAAACTTATAACGTTGAGCTTCTATGTACTGCTTTTCCTACTTTTACAAGTAATATAGATTATAATTACCACCCATGCCCTAAATATAGCCATCTCGTTTTCTGCGGGATTTGATCCCTCCTCCTTGCTGTTGATGAGCTCTTTGAACAGCTGAATCTGGGGCAGGATCAGGACCCAGACTTTCGAAAGACGTGACTTTGCACTTCGTACTTCTCCTGCCAGTTGTATGGGATGTGCACTGGTATGTCTTCGAACACGTCGGGGGCAGCATATGCCTCTCCTCACTGACACTGAGGTTAGGGGGGGAGGCTTCAGGTTCTTGCGTGGGTCCAGCAGGAAGGTGTTCTGTAGCGTGGAGGAACCCCGCATCCCGTCTGTTGGCCTCCAGGTGCAGTTCACGGCTCCAAGCATGTCGTAAAAGCCCTTTAACTCTTTCACCAGCTTTTCTGTATGATGAGGGATGCGCGTGAACACCTCTTCGACATCAGTCCCGCTGCCACAACTCTTGGGCTAAGTCCGCACCACGTACGTCACTCCTCTCTCCATATCCATATCCTGGAGTGGCGCGCAGAGGGAGCGCGCCACTCCAGCTTGACTACAGCTGTCTTGCGTTGCTCTCTCTTCAACAGCCCATAGATATCTTCTGAAGCAAAATTCTAAGATCCCATCCTAAGGTCTAAAAGCTTATTCCTTATATATCTTTTTTGCATATAAAAGTGTACCTTTTTGATAAGAAATGTCCCCAATATTTCAAGACATTTATCTCTTATGCAACTTGTTTTTTAGTGACCATATTCATCACTTCTGTTTTTCCCACTGTCATTTTCTCATACCTCAAAAGAAATTTCCCCAATACTTTATCTCATGTGCCCCTCCGGTTTGGGAATTTCCACCATCTTAATATACGAGTGGAAAAACACTAGCTCTTATGTAATTTTTAATGAACCTATTCATCACTGGTATTTGTCTCCCTGTCATAATATCTCCTTGGACTCTCTCCAAACTTTGACTTCATACAAGCCAGAAGTTAGTGCCCTCCACCATCTCAACACACTCTTCAGGTGCCCCTCTCCGCGGCGCCTTAAGGGATCTACAAAGGACATCCAGCCAATAGCTGAGTGTAAATCATCCTCCAACTCTTCTATAGTCAGTCCTTTGAATCTATCCGATAAATTATTTGTGCTATAATCAGGAAGGCCCTTGAAGCCTCTTAATATTCTTTCGGTATTGACATCCCTTCCGTTTTCCTTTTTTTTTTTTTCTTTAGCCAGGCATTGTGCCCCTCCCCTGTAGGGTTGGGGTATTCTCAGTCAGAACTTTAACCTTGCTCCTTAAAACCCTAAATCTAAGTCCCCCGACTTCAGACTCCTCTACTGACAAGTATGGCTGCTCATTATCTCTGAACCACATATTTTTCTTCTTATGGGCGTTCTTACTACCACCTCGATGGCGTGTGCGAGGGTTTAACGATGCATTCCTTCCTAACCCATCCCCGTCAATCTCTCATCAGGGGGGCCTAGGGCCGGGTCCTCGACAACATGACTGGATGACAGTGAAGTCAGGATACAATGTGCTGCCATGGGCAGGGATGCAGGAATGTGTGGTCAGGTAGCTTCTTTATTTCCCAGCATGCTTCAGGGAGGTGTGTGGACTCTGCTGGATGCTACATGTCCGGGACCAGCTGTCTGTCTCCTGCAGGAAGTACCAGGCTGCAAGGACCCAAATGGGATTGTACCAGGTACACGGGAAGGTGATACGAGGGTGGCTTTATGAGTATGGACTTCAGGGCTTTGATGAGTATAGACTTCAGGGTGTTAATGAATATGGACTTCAGGGCTTTGATGAGTAGCCACCATCAGGCAGCTCTTTCCTCTGGTAATGATGTGTGTGTGTTTCAGGGCAGTGATTCTGCACAGTCCGACAGTGGCAGTGACGTGGTACAGCGCTGTACGAATGCGCTGCGCTGGGCATGCCGCCTCCTCCCCTTCTCTCGCTTCCTGAAGGCAGAAGAAGTTCTCCAGGATCTGGTGCTCAGCTTGGTGTCTGAGCTACCCCCCACCACTATGGTAACTATAGCCTTCCTAAATGCTGAACGCCATTTGAAATGCTAGCCATCTTATTACACGTATTGCATTACATTAACTGATGCAAATTTTATTCAAAGTGACAGTTGATTAGACGAAGCAGGTGACAATCCCACCCAGAGCAATGCAGGGTTAAGGGCCTTGCTCAAGGGCCCCACAGCTGTATGGATCTAACTGTGGCTACACCGCAGCTTGAACCACTAACCTTCCTGGTCCCAGTCATGTACGTTAGCCACTGGGCTGATATTACATCTCGTTGTAATATGTGACCGTGGAATCTGTCCTCCAGGTGGTGGATGTAATGGCCCAGGTGTTCCCTGAGGAAGAGGAGTCCGTTCAGGTCTCACTGAGGGACAAATATAGCACCCTGCTGCAGAGACTGCGACACTGCACACTCCCTGGTAATGCTTTTCTGCATGCTGTTCTGATGCTTACTGGAAGCAGACACACTTCATTGTCCTCAGATTTGATAGGACTGGAGTTTTGCAGGACTTCATGGTGAAGGGACTCTAAGGGACTCTAGGGTGAAGGGACTCTAAGGGACTCTAGGGTGAAGGGACTCTAAGGAACTCTAGGGTGAAGGGACTCTAAGGGACTCTAGGGTGAAGGGACTCTAAGGGACTCCAGGGTGAAGGGACTCTAAGGGACTCTAGGGTGAAGGAACTCTAAGGGACTCGAGGGTGAAGGGACTCTAAGGGACTCTAGGGTGAAGGGACTCTAGGGTGAGTTGAAAGGACACAAGTGTGAAAGGAGTCTTGCATTGAATGTGTGACTCTCTAGTGTGAAAGAACTTGTGTGCAACTCAAGTGGTCATGGACTCTACTGTTTAGTAAAAGTGTGAGTTTGAAAAAGGACGTTGAAAGGACTCTGGCGTGAAAGGTGTTGTCAGTTCTCTTTCCTGTTTGCCCTCTCGGTCAGTCTCAGAGCTGGGCAGTGCAGAGCCTGAAAGGGAGACGATGGTGACTGTCCTGATTCAGCAGAAACTGGTCCACAGATGCCAGGTTCAGCGTAAAATCTCCAAACACCTCGCTCCACTGAAAAGGCAGATCTGGGAGAGGATAGAGGATGAAGAGGAGGAAGAGAGGGCGATTGATCGCTTTTCTCCGAGTCGCAGCACGCTTTCGGACTTTAGGTGCTCCCCACAGAGTAATGGTAACAGAACTGCTACTCCCACTGATAACCAGGAAACGCCTGTCTATAGGTAAGGGCACTTCGAGCTTGGGCACAGAGTTCTCAATGGGTGGATGTGAGTTGAATGTTGAATTCTCAGTGGGTGGATGTGAGTTGAATGTTGAATTCTCAGTGGGTGGACATGCGTTGAATGTTGAATTCTCAGTGGGTGGATATCAGTTGACTGTTGAATTCTCATTGGGTGGATGTGAGTTGACTGTTGAATTCTCAGTGGGTGGATGTGAGGTGACTGTTGAATTCTCATTGGGTGGATGTGAGTTGACTGTTGAATTGAATTCTCAGTGGGTGGATGTGAGTCGAGTGAACGTACTGATGTAAGGGTGGATGTTCTTCTCTATTTTCTCTCAGCCGCACACAGCAGAGTGGACAGACCTGGTCAGACCGGCCGGGCGGGGGCAGACCTGTGGAGAGGGGCAAGCAGGCTGTCAGCGGGCCCACGGGGAGCGGCGCCCTGCCTCCCGTTGGCTCATGGGAGTTTGAGCTGTTGGATGAGGAGTACCCTCGCTTCCTGGAGCTTTTCCTGAGCTACGTCCTGGAGAGGGACTGTGCGGAGGACAAGGACTCGGCCCTGCCGCTCCTCAGCGGCTTCTCCCCCCTGCTGCGAGAGGCCGAGCTGCATTCCCTGGCCTTCGACGTGCTGACCACCCTCAAACGGCGCCAGGGGAGCGTGACAGGGAGGAGACCAGGCCACACACCTCCCCCCCAGACCCCCTCACAGCTGCTGTCCTCCAGCCTGAATCTCCCCCTCCAGAGCGAGGCCCTGGTCCGGAGCAGCCCAGCCTACAGCGTCCTGCCCCCTGGCCCCCACGCAGGGAAGCCCCTCGGTCTATTCGGCCTCAGACGGCTAAACCAGCCAATGAAGGCGACCCGCATGGAGGGGCCGCGGGCCGGTTCTGAAGCCGATCGGAGCTCCGCTGTACGGACCCCCCAGCCGGACTGTAAGGCCCTACCCGCCCCACCCACGCCGGACCTCCACAGGCCAGAGGCCCGCTTCCGGAACCTGAGCCGGCTGCTGGAGTGGATGATACGCTGGGCGGACAGGAGGGTTCGGGGGAGTCACCCCGCCCCGAGAGGGGGCGCCGCGGGTCCCGAGGGTGTGGTGATGCGGGCCAAAGCCTCCACCCCAGCCGTGCTCACTGCCCTGAGGGTGCTGGAGGGCAGATACACCGCCGCCCTGCTGGCCACAGACCTGCACTGCCCTTCCGTCAGGGTGAGTAACTGCCATAAGTGTGCTGGGTTATGTGTAGGACCAGGGCAGTTCCGTATTATTAAGTCCCTTTCATTCAGTAAGCGTGGACTCTACTCCAATGGCAGGTCCCAGAGGGCGCGACCGCGGCCCTCCCGCAGCCAGAGAAGGAGAGGACCGTGCACCCTGGATGTGCTGCGTCCTCTGGGTCTACCGTCAGCCTGCCTCCCCTGGAGAGTCTGCATGGGGAGGTCTCTGAGTGAGTGCTGCCCTCTGCAGCTGCGGAGGCTCACTACACCCACAGTGTGACTGGATCATTACATTACATTACTTTCTTTTAAAACTCACCACTTAATGTAAAAGAGAATTTTCTGCATATTGTCAGTCAAATTTTGGGAAGAAACTAAATGTACAACCTGCAGTATCTGCATTTTGTCACGGCGCCTTTGGGTTTGGATATACCCAGAGTCCTTTTGTGTGAATGGGTATGTCTGGATGTTTGAAAAATGACAGATTACGCAGTGGTATGACAAGCCAGTCGTAACTGTGATATTCCACAGAGTATCTGAACTGGAAGAGGTGGAGACAGAGACAGACATGGGTAGAGCAGTACACCAGTACAGCCAGGAGGGGGAGTTTGGCTCTGAACCGGAGAATAGGCCCATGGACACTCACAGAGGCCCTGAGGATGACACGACTGACCTTCCTGAGCCAAGTGATTACAATGAGGGTGAGTCCAAAACTCTGCCTTCCAGGCGTGTTTAGACTGTTGGTATAACAGCATAACAAACATATTTATCTGAAAAAGCACAAGGCTGCTGTCTTTGCGGCTTCCTCTCCCTGATATGGAAAATGTATCTTGTTAAAGTCGAGGTTTACACAGATGAGTCACTTCAGCATAACAGGCAACTTGCTGGCATCAGATTAACCAGGGGCGGCCTGTAGCGTAGTGGTTAAGGTAAATGACTGGGACACGCAAGGTCGGTGGTTCAATCCCCGGTGTAGCCACAATAAGATCCGCACAGCCGTTGGGCCCTTGAGCAAGGCCCTTAACCCTGCATTGCTCCAGGAGAGGACTGTCTCCTGCTTAGTCTAATCAACTGTACGCCGCCCTGGATAAGAGCGTCTGCCAAATGCCAATAATGTAACCAGCAGGGGTCGCCTAACAGCTGGGCCTCATCTTGCAACAGCGACCCCCAATGGCTGATGCGGGACCTGCAAGTGCACATGGTCATGATTTGTTTTTACAAAGATTTTTTAATGCTATTTTATTTGCTCGCTGTTATTTTATATTTGTGAAACACCTTGGTTTTCTATTTGCAATAAGTGCTATATGTTTACGTTTATTGCTTGCTCTGCTCTTATTCTCCTTAGCTACTATCAATTTCTCAATTCATTAGTGGCCCACTTGACTCCAATAGGTCACCAAATTATATTTTAATTATACCAAATTATAAAATAAGTCCTATTCGTTTTTATTTAATTCATTAAATTCTGGTTTGAGACATTCTGACTTAAGCTTCAGGTATTCTGCTATGCCTCAAGGACCGTACATGAAATATTGATTGCAAGGATTTGAATAGCATTAATCCTTCTAGGTTCTTTCATTCCAGCAATCGCTTAAAATGTGCTGTTGTCAATGGATAAAACTGTGCACATTTAGTCAGTGACATTGAAAAGGCAATACTGATCTTCTATGAATTGTAATGTTACATTTGATATGTGGTGAAAATACATGTGGAAATGAGTCAGGCCTGTGTGTAGTTGCGCTTTAATGGTGGAGCCCGTGGCGGTGGCTGGAGGCCTCCACTGCCGATGTTCTCCTGGTCCGGCAGGGTTTGTAACGCTGTGGTCCTGTAGGTGAGAGCAGGAGAGAGGACGCTGTGTACACTTCAGGCTCCGCCTCCTGCATCTCAGTCCAGATCAAGACCGTCTCCCGGGGGCCGAGGCCTGCCCATGAGCAGGTATGACTCAGCCGGGGACCGTCAACTCCGGCCCTCAAATCCAAATCCAGCCCGGGTTTTCTTATCTCCCGGGTAATTACTGCTAATGATTGGCCGGACAGTCTTCACACCTGACTCCCAGGGTTGCTGATCCCTGCAGTTGGCCCAACTCCAAATTAAAAACTCTTCAGTAGTAATGGACCAGTTTTTAATTATTTGAAGAGTCGGTTCTGTAATGTTTTTCGAATGTTTTTTTCAAAATTCTAATGTTTGTATTTCTACATTCTAATTTGATCAATTCTATAATTGCTTTCAGTTGCCAGTAGCTATTGTTACTACAGCATTATAACGTCCAGTAAAGAAGATTCTAATCACATATTTGTAATACCCTCACACCCTCAAGGGCCATGTCTAATATTAACTGAGCTACATTTAAGTTGTTGAATAAGGAAGAAGTGCAGCCCCTTGCATTTAGGTCTGTTCCCCTTTTTGCATTCATGTTCACAGACACTGACCCTGGCGGATCTGGTGTCGGACAGAGAGGAGACCGAGGGAGATTCATCTCAGTTCAGTGCTTTTCGTTTTTCATTTTTTTCCCCGTCGTTCAATGAAATGATCATACTTCTCACATAGTATAGTTAGAAAATGTCATGCATGAAAGATTTAATATGATGCCATACTATGACACCACTGTAATAGGACGTGACTGTACCCTAGGTGTGTATGGAACCGAAGTTAGTCTTATGTAGCTTGGACAGATGCAAAGCCTCCTCCTGTGAGATTGTGTCCCCAAATGTTTTTAATCGGAAACTAAAGGATTCAGCCTCCCACTGAGAAGGAGGTTCATTATAACAGACTTAAAATAAGGTGATTCTGCTTCACTTGGTGCTGTCATAGCAGCCATGTTTATTTGATCAGTGGTTGCTGTATTTCGTGATCTGTGCTTTTTCCAAATTGTCTTCACACCTCTACAGCCAAACTAGTGTCGAGGTTCCAGACCCTGACCCTGCCCCTGCCCAGGAGCCAAACATCCAGGCGGGCCCTGTGCCAGGCCTGCATCCTGGGCCTCAAGTACCGAGTTTCCCCAGCAGCAGCACCTCGCAGCTGGGGAGGGGCCCTGAGGCGCTGCCTCCTCCAGCAGCAGCAGACCCCTTCAGGCAGCTGGTCCAGGATCAGATGTTCAGATTGGTGCAGGTGAATGTAACTGCACACCACTGAAAAACTACACATTGCACATGAAACATTCAGCAATAACACTTCAGGCTGCTGGCAAGTTGGTCCTGGGGACTGGAGTTGAGAAAGTTGTTTAAACTTTGAGTCATGCTCAAGGCTAGGGTTAAATTTCAGTTCAGTCATTTTGCGAAATTAAATAAAATTCATGGCTTGAAAAATTCCCTTCAGTTTATTTCCCCCATTTCAACACCCCCAAAGTGGCAAGCTAAAAATGTACAGTCCCAAGCAAGCGCTAGCATCTGCCTACTGGTGTAGGTAGTATGCACCTAATAGCTACTGCTAACATGCTAGCTACTGAAATATATCGTTCTCCAGTATTTTCTTCATAAAGTGGAACTATAATCTACACAATTAAATCTACGAAGGGTGACAGACTCCACTCATAGAGAGCAGCAGTGACTTACATTTACATTTACATTTTAGTCATTTGGCAGACGCTTTTAATCCAAAGCGACTTACAAGTGCATAGGTTCTACCACAGGTATATGTGGTTTAATTTCAATCAGCAGCCATTCAAGGCCTTGAGGTGTGTCTACAAGATGTGTGGATCCTTTCACCAATTTTAATGCCCCTGGAAACTGGCAGACACTGTGGTCCTCCAGGTCATGTTCACAGTTCCCCAGAGTAACGGTTTGTGTTTCTTTTTCCTCTCTCTCCCGCCAGTTCCAACAGATGAGCTTCATCAGCCTCCTGCAAACTGTGGCCGCCTCCTTCCCCAATCCGTCCCAGTTAAACCAGAATCCCATTCCCACTGATCATCTGTCCCAGTTAAACCAGTCCCATTATCCCATTCCCACAGCCAATCTGCCCCCATTAGACCACACCCAGTACCCCATTCCCACAGAAAATCTTCCCCAGTTAAACCAGTCCCAGTACCCCATTCCCCCAGCTAATCTGCCTCCATTAAATCACCCCCAGTACCCCATACCCCCAGCTAATCTGCCCCCATTAAATCATCCCCTGTACCCCATTCCCACAGCTAATCAGCCCCTCTTAATCCAGACCCAGAATCCAATTCCCACAGCCAATCCGCCCCGATTAATCCAGACCCACCAGCCAGGCGCTCCATTTTTCCCACCCAGACCAGACCCACACCAGTTTGGACCTCAGAACCAGGGCCCGGTCCCCACGCCTCAGCCCCATGCACTGGAGCGTCTCCACACGGAGCAGAACCTCGGGCCGGACCCAGAGACCCAGCCGTGGGCAGGACAGGTCGATGAGCTGGAGCTTCTCCACTCTGTGAGCCCCAGCAGTGAGAGTCCGAGCCTGGGCAACATGGAGAGCCTCAGTGAGGTAGCTCATCATGGCCTGCCTGCTGTCTGAAGCTCAAGTGATTACAATGAAATGTCTGAAAAGGGCCGGTGTGGGCCCAGCACCGCTCCTCCTGATTCTATTTCTCAAGGTCTTGATTGAGACCACGATTAGTTAATTTGTGGAATCAGAGGTCTTCCTCTCGTGTCGAGGGTCTTTCAGCGCACTTATCCCTGGTTATGGGTATGCACTTTGCACTTTGTCGTACGTCGCTCTGGATAAGAGCGTCTGCCAAATGCCATTAATGTAATGTAATGTAATGCCTTAGTGCAGGGCTAAAACAAAAACCTGCACCCACTCCAGCTCAGATAAGATGAGACTGGACACCCTGTACTAAATACTAAGTTACTTGATTACATTTTCTGAACCTAATTTTAAAACTTGAGAACTGCTTGATTTTCTGCCATTTATGTTTCCATGGCACGTTTATAGTGATCGCGACGCGACTATGATTCATTTCTGTCGCTGTGGCTCTCCAGGAACTTCCTGTTCGTTTGGAGGAACTGAGGGGAACCCAGACGGAGAGGGGAAGCGCCTGCGTTACCCCCGTCCGCCACCAGGGGCTGGCGCTGCTGTGTGCCGCTGGCTCGAGCGCTACTCCTCCTCCGGCACCCACAGGATTAAAACTGCTGCAGCTGCCCCCGCGCTCCTCCTTGCCCCCCCCTGCTGTCCCCACAGGCCTCCTCTACAGCTCTGCCGTGCCCCCCCTCCCAAGAGAGGCGTTTGTGCACCCCCGCGCAGACCCCCCCGTCCTGCCCAGAGAGGGGGGCAGGGGGTGGCGGAAACCGGCCCAGCGGGCATTCGAGGTTCCGCCGGACCAGAGCGTCCGTCAGGTGGCGCAGCCCAAACTCCTGGACGGCCCAGGGCAGGGAAGTGGTCAGGGTGGCCCCCTCCAGCTGATCCTCGCTCCCCCGTCCCACCGGCAGCCCCTGCCCCGCGGCCTCCCGCTGCTGCGCTTTCACCCCGAGCCCCGCCTGCCTGCCCCTCCCGCCCCCTTCACCACCCCCGCCACGCCTCTGATCTCCGTGCCCAGCCCTCCAGGGTTTCCTGAGGTCCCAGGCCACCCAGCGTTCCCAGCGTTCAGCTCTGGCATTCAGCTGCTTCAGAGGGCCCCCGATCAGCCAAGCAAGGTGTTGCATACGTACTGTACACAGTACAGCACACAAATCCAATACAGGGCACCGCATGCTTACTGCGTCCTGTAACGCACACTCTCTCCAGGCCCAGCAACGCGTACCTGAACAGTCATATCCCATCAACAAATCTCCAGGCCCGATACGGTGGCAGGCTGGTTAGGAACAGAATTCATAGATCATTATTCATCACTAGATCAGGAGTGTGCTGCAACACGTGCATGTGATGCCAACCGCCACTTATCATACTCAAGTGCATGAGGGTCTCCTTCTGCCAACGCCTCCCATTTACCATAAAGCTCTGGACACACACAGATACACACACGCATACACGCGCACACACATACATGCACACACACGCACACACACACGCGCACACACACACGCACATACATGCACACACGCACACACACACACACACACACACACGCACACGCATACACACACACGTACACACACACACGCACATACACGCACACACACACACGCACACACACACACACGCACACGCATACACACACACGTACACACACACACGCACATACACGCACACACACACACGCACACACACACACGTACACACACACACGCACATACACACACACACACGTACAAACACACACGCGCACACACACACACACACACACACACGCACGCACGCACGCACATACACACACACACACACGCACGCACATACACACACAATCCAGAGTTTTCCTCACTATGCCTCCCGCTCACCGTCTCGCCCCTCTGCAGGTGCTCCTGGGGCGGGTGGCGTGGGCTCCAGAGTGTGGGGAGAGGGCTGGGCCTCGCCTCCTCACCATGGCCTCCCAGGCCCACCCTGCTCAGGATACACTCGCCTCCAGCAAAAGGTAAATTCTCTGCTCGCTCATGTGAGGTCAGACATATGTGATCTGAGTTAGGGGTGCACGATATGAGGAAAATATGCAATATGCGATAACATTGTTGAATATTGCGATGACTTTGCGATAAGTGAACAATTGTGCACAGTTTTAATGCTTTAGGTACATTGCTACTGCCCACTGAATGCAAATAAATTAATACTTTATTCCCAACATGCTTTTATTGAACAAAATTGCAGCCAATCAATTTAACAGGACATCAATTTAAATAAATACTATTCATAACAGTTCAAGCAGTCTTTTGTGATGTGTTTATTGCACATGTTCATATTTCGATGGTGATCAATATGCAATATATGGTGCAGCCCTAATGGTGATGTCACAACCACAGCTGGTGATAGAAAGCAAGAGTTCTAGAACACTGACTTGGAATTTTGAGAACTTTCCAAATGGCCTCCTCTTCAAAGGGTTAAAGGTATCGGCTCCCAACTAGAGCCTGACGTCCCAATTTCTACCCTTATTTGGATTGGCCAATCATCTGCAACGGTAGATGTGTGAACCCTACTTCATGTTGGGGAGAGTGTAGACCTCCAGGGTGTCTGATGTCCCATCCAGTTTAGAGTCGGTGCTGTCTGTGCTCATAAAGGTATGTTTTTAGAAGTGCTTTAGATGTGTGGTGTTCGAGGTCCTTCACAGTTTAGAGTCGGTGCTGTCTTTTGTCCGCAGGCAGAAGAGGAGGGAGGAGAGGGAGCAGGAGGGACAAAGCAGAAGCCTTGGCAGACCGGAGGATTCCAGCATCTCTCCGACAGAGGTACGGTGTCAACGCTCCTTCGCCATAACCTGTTAACCAATGGAACACCACTCTTTTATACCATGCCTCCAATCTCAATATGAGCCTAAAATTTAAGATGGAGCCCTGCTGTCTCATAGTCATTGGTAAAGGCGTTCCGTGGGCTGCTTGACACTTTTCCTGTTTTATTACTTTAGGCTGATAAAGCTGAGCCATCAGGGTCAGCGCTGGAGGAAGACATGGTTGACGGTGAGCTTCTTCATGAAGGCAGCTGTGATCTGCTCATTCATCCCTTCAGCCAGCTTCACTGAGACCTGTTTACGGCACGATCCCAGCATCGCATTGAGCGTATTGATCTGATCGGGTTGATCTGTGCCAGTGTTGCCTGCTAACTGAACCTAGCGCTGGTGTTCGGCCTTTTCCTCCCAGAGTCGGGCAGCTCCGTGCTGGCCGGGCCGGACCTGATCTCCAGGGCTCTGTCCACTGCAGCCGAGCTCCACGCCTTCGCCAGCACGCAGAAGAGACCGCCCCAGCTCCACGATGCCAGCACCAACACCGACTCCGGTATTGTGTCTGGTCCTGTCTTTACGTTATATTATTATGTTACGCTATGTCTGCTTCCGTTATCATGGAGGGGAAACCTTTTCATTCTGGTTTTTCACGTTCTTGTAGGCTGTCCAGATTGTACGCTGTTTATATTTTGATATGAAATTGAAACTTAACTTTCAGATTTAAACCACTGTTACTTTGGAAAGTAGCCTTTTGCCATTATATTTGAGAAATCCTTAGATGTTTGAATGCTCTCATACTGGCCCTAGGCCAGGTCGTACTGCAGTGAAACTAATGAGTGAATCCCAGGAGTGTGCTGGGTAAAATGCGTTGCTGGCGATGTCACGATTTAGGCTCGTACGATTACTTTCACGCTAACGTCCTGCGGCAGAAATGACTGTGGGTGAGTGTGATTGCTTCTCTCTGGCACCCCCAGCAGGTGCGGTGCAGGTAGAGACCGCTGCAGCAGCCTGTCCTGGTGTACTCCTGAACCTGCAGTTCCCCCGGGAGGCTGAGAGCGCGGTCCAGCAGGGACCGGACACGGTCAGATTGACATTTTTATTCATTAAATAGCATCACTTGCAGACCTGGGTAAATTACATAATTGTTTTGGATTCAAACACTTTTCTGTGCTCAACTGATCTTGCCTGGTGCAATTGAGCCAACCAGAAAAGTATAGAATCCAGAACAATTACGTAATTGACCCAGGTCGTATGTTTTATATGGTCATACGCTGGCCATGTATGCTTGTATGCTATGCTATGCTTCACTGAGCTTGTCTGGTGTATTGGAACCTATGAAATACTCTCAAGAAATGCAAACCCCACCTTCTGGTCCTCTTGGTTAGCTCAATTGCACCAGGCAAGATCAATCGAGCACAGAAAAGTGTTTGAATCCAAGACAATTACTTAACTGAACCTGGTCTAGTAGCTACAGGCCTACTGGACATGGCAATTATGTGTCCAATAACATGAAGAATGGCTTCCCTCAGGTCAGCGCAGGACGCCACTTCATCAACGTCATTAATCTGGAGGACGAGGATCTGCTGGAGCACCTGCCCTCCCGCCAGGCTTCTGCCTCCCCGACCGGGCCGACCTCCACCCCCGTCTCCCCCCACACCCACCGGCCTGGAGCTCCTGGCCCAAATCACACCTCCACTGAGCAAATGACTGTGGAGACTGTGTTAGACGCACAGCTGGGTAACTCTAACCCTGACCTTCTAAACACTAGACACAACTCTAACCCTTCAGAACATTACTGTGGAGACTGTGCTAGACACACTGCTGGGTAACTCTAACCCTAGAGATCCATCCACACCAAGAACTATAACTATGAAGCAAACTATAAATATGTAGTTTAGTGTAGTGGGTGTCCACACCACAACTATAATGACAACGCTAATGATGGACAATTTTTTTGATCACTTTCAGAGCAATTTCTTTTTCAGCTGCATAAACGATTGATACACAGACAGCCAATCAAAATCCATCCAGATTTACAAGGTGTCATGTTCAAAATGGCAGATGACAGAGCCGGGAGACTATTTACAGAAAGTTATGGTTCATCAGCAAGGATACTCACATCGTTATTGCAGGAGTTATAGTTTTTGGTGTGCACGGGCCTTAAACCTTCTGAATACTGAGTAAATGAGAGTGGAGGCCATGGTAGACACATAGATGGGTAATTCTCCAGTCCCTGTGACACTGAATGGTTCATTGTATGTGTCAGTTTGCTTCTGCTTGGTTCACAGCCCATTACAGATGCTACTGTCGTACAATTCTGTAAGCCTTGAAGCTTTAAAAGTAATTTTTTTTTTTAAGTTCCGTTTTTTAGGTTGCCATTATTTAGGTTGTGGTCAATGGTTTCATTGAGTTACTTTTGAATATTCATTTTATTTTGAAAATACACGAGGACAATCTCAAGTTTGCAGCCTGATTTGTCGTTTGTCCCGTGGGCTTGTATTGTGTCTGTAATTTCACTGGCGAATTCAGGTCTGCACGCCTCCTATCTATTGCCGTGTGTTACACCCGTCTACAAGGCACAGCTTCGCTCTGTAATTTCACACCGGGAATGATCCGTTTGCTTCTTCCAGAACCCAGTGAGAGGCCCAGTCCCCCTGTGATACCGGGCCTGTGGGGCATCTCTGAACCCGGCCAGGATAAGGAGCCACTCGGGCTACTCGTGGAGATAGAGGTGCGTAGCCCACCCCTGCTGCCCGGATTACGATCTCCCAGGAATTTGAAAAAGGATAGACTCTTTATTCAAAGTCCAAATGAGGCAACACTACTGTGGGAATGCTAATGCTAAATGCTAATCCAATAGAATAACAGTGAAGGCACTGGTCCTGGTGTTGGTTTAAAAAGATTTGCTGTTGTGAATGTGTTAAGCAGATGTTTTGTTTTGTCTTGTTTTTCATGCTTACAAATTCAGTTTAGTGTCGCCCACCCGATGAGTTTGCCAGAATTATTTTTTGGTCTGGGGCAGAAGGGGTTAATCGCAAGCCATTTTGTTGGTAGGCCACACACAAACTTTAATGAACTAGGAATCTCTGTTCTTTTTCGAATAAAACTTAAGTGTCAAAAGTCTTCATACTGTCACTTCAGCACGTGTTAATGCTGTTTTTCTTGTCTAAACTGGTCCTATGACCAAGTTATGATGCCGTTTAAACATATCGCCCCCATCCGTGCCCACCCGACTTTGTGTCTGTGCTGTTTCTAGAAGTTTCTGTCCGATACGATGTGTGTTTGTCACCCTCCAGCCTCTCAGCCTCCCCAACTCTTCGCGTCTCGGTCTGGGCCTCAGGGACTCTTTGGGCCTCAGTGTGAGCTTCAGGGACGTGGAGGAGCAGAGCACCAGCAGCAGGGGTGGTGTGGGAAGATCAGCAGACGGTAAGAGGCAGCGTGCATCGTCGCAAAGCCACGTTAGTATACAATGCTGTGTTTTCAGTAGCCAAAGCAAAATCCCAATTCTTTTAGAGGGGGATCTCATAGCTGTTACCTGTGCTGCAGGTGTGAGGGTCCAGTTTATTAGTACCTTTTCAGGAGCGCTTTCCTGTTTTCATAGCTGTCCAATCAGGGTATCCCGTCAAATGCTACCTTTAGGCCTTTAAAGGGTTTCTGGACTTTCTCACTGTGTCACTTGTGCCTAGTTACGTAATGAGGTGAAATGACAACAATTCAATTTAGCCTTTCATTTAATCTCTGCATTGAATGCCACAACTTTGTCAGAGCAAACTACCTGCTAGCCTCTGCAAGACATCACTTGTTTACTGAGGGCTAAAATTGTAAATTTCTTTTGCAGCTTTTGATTCCATGATGGAAAGGTCTGGAAAGTAAGTGTGTGCTGCATTCAATCCATATACTGTGTGCTAAAGTAGAACGCTCTGTCCCCCTTCCACACATTCTCATTGATATAGCGCCTTTATCCAAAGCGCTGTACAATTGATGCTTCTCATTCCCCCTTTCATACACACACACACACACACACACACACTCACACTCCAACGGTGATTGGCTGCCATACGAGGTACCAACCAGCTTGTCAGGAGCAATTGGGAGATAGGTGTTTTGCTCAGGGAAACTTCGACACAGTCAGGGCAGGATCGAACCGGCAGCCCTGGTGCAACGACTGCTCTTACCATCATGAACCAATGTCGCCCCATATCACCATATCAGGACAGTATCACACACTATCCTGTATCGCACACGATCCTGTATCACATACTATCCCCATGTTACACACTCTCCCCGTTTTGCACCGTTTCACCCAGCCTCTGACCCCTCAGGTTTTCAGACGGGCCTCTGGACCTGAGTGACACGGGCGACACCCTGACAGAGTTGGGCGGGCTGAGAGGTGCCTCCACCTATTCACTCGGCCCATCAGACTCACTGAGAGACAGGTTTCTCAGGTAACAGCCCAGTGGGAGCCAATCAATACTCCTAATCACTCAGCATATTCCAGTCACATACATGATGCACAACTGTGTGTTAGCAGTTCGCTGGTCGAGAGTTTGACGATGTTAAAACGTCCCGATTAATTTCTGGTTAATTTCAGACTCGAGTCAAATCCATCATTGTTTTGGATTCAAATACTTGTCTGTCTGGTCTGGTTCATCTCTACTCTGTAATAGACGGGGTGAGCAGAACAACGTGGGGGTGGAGGAGGAGGAGCAGCGAGAGGAACTGCAGGCATGGATGAAGAAGAAGCAGAAAGAAAGGATTGCAGAATACCGCAGACAGAGGGAGGAGAAGAGAGAGCAAGAGCACCGGCCCTTCACACCTTCGTCCACTCAGGTCAGGCTGTGCATCGTGGTCCCAGCCGACCCAGCTGACCCTGCTGACCCTGCTAACCCTGCTGACCCTGCTGACCCTGCTGACCCTGCTAACCCTGCTGACCCTGCTGACCCTGCTAACCCAGCTGACCCAGCTGACACTGCTGACCCAGCTGACCCTGCTGACCCTGCTAACCCTGCTAACCCTGCTAACCCAGCTGACCCTGCTGACTCTGCTAACCCAGCTGACTGTGCTAACTAACCCTCCTGTCCCTGCTAACTCAGCTAACTCAGCTAATCTGCTAACTCAGCTAACTCACAAAACAGCCAGAGAACTGATGAGAACAAAACTGGGTTTTTGTCATAAACTTATCAAAGTATTTTAAATGCAAGCAGCCATACAACCATGCACCCTGCTCCTGCCGAATGGCTGAAGCTAAGCAGGTGTGGGCTTGGTCAGAACTTGGATGGGAGACCTCCTGGGAAAACTAAGTTGCTGCTGGAAGTAGTGTTGGTGGGCCAGTAGGGGACGATCTTCCCTCTAGTGAAATAAATCCCAATGCCCCAGTGCAGTGATGGGGACACTGTGCTGTCGGAGATGCCGTCTTTCAGATGAGATGTTAAACTGAGGTCCTGACTCACTGTGGTCACGACCCCATTCTATTATTATTATTAAATATGGCTAGTTTTTTTTCTCAGGGTCTGCATATGTCTGAAAATAATATCAGACCTTGACTCAACTGTCTCTGACCAAACCTAAGGTTACTGGCCTGACCCAAGGTACACTGAATAACAAGCCGTGTCTTTAACGCTACCTTCCTTTAATTAGTCATTAATATGCTTCAAATAGGCTAAATAGTGGTCTAAATAGTATTGTATGTATTTACGTTAATCTGCTCTGTCTACAGAATCTGACCTCCAGAGATCTTTCTACCAACAAGAAAATGAAGGAAAAGAAGGAAAAGTGAGTGCTTCATGGAACCATTTTACCTTACAGACTCACTTTTGACAAACTGTACCCACAAATATATATATATATATATATATATATTCATGTGCAAATATTCACCAACATAACTGCCATTTTAACTCTTAAAGAAGATTTTGTGTTCTTGTAGTTTGTACTGTCGGCACTTCTGATCATGGCAGCCATTTTGGAGCACTGTATGTGTCGAGGTCTGTGTGTTTAATGTTGTTTGTTGTCGAGCAGGACATTGCTGCTGGAACACCACACCCTCAGAGCCCGAGAGGCCTGTAGCTTGATTACAGAGCTGCTCAAGCCGTCCCCAGCCCTGCCCACCCTCACCAAGGCCCAGCCCTCACAAAGCACCAATCAGAGCAGCCGCAGGCCCAAGGCCCAGCCCTCACAAAGCACCAATCAGAGCAGCCGCAGGCCCAAGGCCCACCCCTCACAAAGCACCAATCAGAGCAGCCGCAGGTCAGCAGCTTTCTGTGCCGTTATTACCTTTAAAAGTATTAAGGACGCAGTGCACTCAAAATATGATTTCTTTATAAGTTGTAAGTTATATTGGTAAATTATAGGTATACAGACGCTGCGACTTTCAGTTGTGATCATTAAGATCATTCATTATTATTTTTTATCCTGAGTTCCTCCAATTGTAGTTGTGTGAGTGCTGGGAGTTGTAGTTGTGTGAGTGCTGGGAGTTGTAGTTGTGTGAGTGCTGGGGGTTGTAGTTGTGTGAGTGCTGGGAGTTGTAGTTTTGTGAGTGCTGGGAGTTGTAGTTGTGTGAGTGAGTGTAACCAGGTCGGAGGGCTGTGTGTGTTCCAGGGCTGCTCCTCACGGCTACAGCAGGCCTGAGGGGAGGAGGGGGAGGGACGCTCTGTTCCACACATCTGCCTCTCCTGGGAGGACCGCAGGAGTACGGAGCATATCTACCCAGCGTGGAGAACATCAGCCCACCACCCGCCGTCTGCACAGAGCTGGTGAGCTGTTCTCTGGGGGTTCAGGCCTGGTGCCTTTCTGCTGCTCTGTAAATCATAAATAATCATTTGTTATTTAGTTGAATTTGGCATTTAGTTTATCCAAATCGACTTAGGGTTGATTAGACTAATTAGATTAGGTTAAGGGCCCAACAGCTTCACGGATCTTAGTCTTCTGTAAAATATTTCTGTATGAAAAAAACATTGAATTGCCCTCACATATAGGGGTGGCAGGGTATCCTAGTAGTCGGGTGTTTGACTAGTAACTGTAGAATTGCTGTTTCCAGCTCCTGGGGGCACATGAGGCCATCCACTGAGGAGATATTTTAAAAAGTAGTACGGCTTGTTTTTACGATTTGATCAATTGGCAAGTGACTAGAGTAAGACATGTTAAATCTTGAAGCATTAAAAGTGTAGGATGGTATGCTGTAACTCTTTCTGTCGGGTCCTTGTGGCTCCTGCAGGTGCACTCCCAGATGCCCGTCTGACGAGATGGGGTGTACAAGACACCAGGGGCAGGAGACCGGGCAAAGGTTTGCCCCCTTAATTAGAGCAATTTAATTAACTTCTGAAAACATCCTCTGTGTGATTCTGTACCAGTGGGAATATCATGGTGTAATTGTTTCATTGGCTGGACAATAGGAATAGGTTTTGACTAGTTTGGGAATATCATGGTGTCATTTTCTCATTGGCTGGATTATGGGAATAGGTTTTGACAGGCTTGGGAATATCATGGTGTAATTTTCCCATCGGCTGGATAATGGGAATGGGTTTTGACAGGCTTTGGAATATCATGGTGTTATTTTCTCATAGGTTGGATATTGAGAATGGGATTTGACGGGTTTGGGAATGTCATGGTGTAATTGTCCTGTAGGCTGGATGAAGGGAATAGGTTTTGATAGGCTTGGGAATATCATGGTGCAATTGTCTCATAGGCTGGATAATGGGAATAGGTTTTGATAGGCTTGGGAATATCATGGTGTAATTGTCCCGTAGGCTGGATGAAGGGAATACGGCCACCCCTGAAGGAGGACAGGATGAGAAGAGAGAGGGAAGTGAGAGAGGAGGTGGAGGAGGAGAGTGATGACGAGCAGCTCCTGAGCCCATGGAACCCTCCTCTGGAGATCCGACGCTTGCTTGGCCTGGACAACCAGGTCAGACTTGACTACACTACACTACACATCTGCATTAACCCCCACAAACATCACTGTAGTCTTCATCTGCATTAACCCCCACAAACATCACTGTAGTCTTCATCTGCATTAACCACCATACACATGACTGTAGTCTTCATCTGCATTAACCACCATACACATGACTGTAGTCTTCATCTGCATTAACCACCATACACATGACTGTAGTCTTCATCTGCATTAACCAGCATACACATGACTGTAGTCTTCATCTGCATTAACCACTATACACATCACTGTAGTCTTCATCTGCATTAACCACTATACACATCACTGTAGTCTTCATCTCCATTAACCCCCATACACATGACTGTAGTCTTCATCTGCATTAACCCCCATACAGATGACTGTAGTCTTCATCTGCATTAACCACCATACACATGACTGTAGTCTTCATCTGCATTAACCACCATACACATGACTGTAGTCTTCATCTGCATTAACCACTATACACATCACTGTAGTCTTCATCTGCATTAACCCCCATACACATGACTGTAGTCTTCATCTGCATTAACCCCCATACACATGACTGTAGTCTTCATCTGCATTAACCCCCATACACATGACTGTAGTCTTCATCTGCATTAACCCCCATACAGATGACTGTAGTCTTCATCTGCATTAACCACCATACACATGACTGTAGTCTTCATCTGCATTAACCACCATACACATGACTGTAGTCTTCATCTGCATTAACCACTATACACATGACTGTAGTCTTCATCTGCATTAACCACCATACACATCACGGTAGTCCTCGTACTGTCTAGACCACAGATATCAACTCCAGTGCTGGGGGGCCACAGTGACTGCTGGTTTTTAGGTTGTTCCTGGCACCAGTGGTTCATTCAAGTCATTGATTGGCTAAATAATCCACACATCTTGTTCTCAAGGCCACAATTGGCAGCTGATTGAAAGCCCCACAGTCACTGTGGCTCCCTGGGAATTTAGTTTGACAACCCTGCTTTAGATACATCCAGATCCTTCATGTGGGGGGATATGTCTCCTTTACATACCTAATTAAGGCTTAAAGGTTTTTATATTCAATCATAACAATCTCGGCCCTTGCTTATCCCTGGCTTTTTGTAGATGGATAGATCTTCGTAAGTGGTTGAATACTAATGCTCTTCATGGGTGTAAGTGGGATAGGATGTCACCCTGGTGTATGGTGCTCTCTCCTCAGGGCTCTGTGGAAGAGCGGAGTGGAGCTCCAGGGAGTGGAGCTGGAGTCTGGCTGAAGGGGCTGGACAGGGACTCCCCCTCTGAGAGCACTGGCAGTATCCTCAGCAAACTGGACTGGACCGCCATCGAGAAGATGGTGGCCGAGGAGGACCAAGTCTGATCCAAAGATAATTTATATTGTGTGTGACAGTTAAACTGTCACATCTCTCAGGTTTACAGTTGTTGAATTGTAATATGAATTTTTCTATTTTGTTTTGGTACTTTAAGTGCTCTGTACTGTCAGTAAATACTGTAAATGTGATTGTGAGTGTGACCTTTAATGTTTTTTGAATGTGTGATTGAGTATCAGTCACAAAGAATGCCATAAATCTCTTTTAAAAATGATGCCTTATACAAGGAGCCTGTGGTGGTGCTAGTGCCATTGGTGTTTCCAATAAAACATTTTAAAACCAACATTTAACAGATTGGAATGTCCTTAAAGATGGCGGACAGACAAAGTCAGAGGAGATAAAGACTGGAATGAGCCCCAGGCGTTTGCACCAGACCATACTTGTCTGTGCTCAATTGATCTTGCCTCTTGCAGTTGAGCCAACCAAGAGTACCAGAAGGCAGGGATTGCTGTTTTTTACAGTATTTAATAGGTTCCAATACACCAGACAAGCTCAAAGAGGTGTAGAAAAGTATGTGAACCCAAAACACCTACAAATTTGACCCAGGCCTGGTCAGCACCAGGGACCGGTCAACTCGTCACCGTCGTTCTTGGTACTGCTGGAAGTGCCAAATTGCAGGAAGAGGGAGGGGAGCAGGCCAAGCCAAGTGATGCCCCAGGGGACTGGATTGCACCAGGGGCCCTGGCCCTTATCTGGATCCACATCTCAAGCCTCTCCCCCATGATGGAGGTGGTCTTTATGGGGAGGTGAGCCCAAGTGCTGCACAGCGCGAAGGCACAGATTTCAGATGGTCATAGACACGTTCCACTACTCCCTGTTCACCCCGATAGACAAGCATACAGTATGACTACGAGGGCGACATGGCTCAGGCAGTAAGAGCAGTCCTCTGGCAGTCGGAGGGTTGCCGGTTTGATCCCCCGCCCGGGCTGTGTCGAAGTGTCCCTGAACAAGATACCTAACCCCCAAATGCTCCTGACTAGCTGGTCGGCACCTTACATGGCAGCCAATCGCCGTCGGTGTGTGGGTGTGTGTATGAATGGGTGAATGGGTGAATGAGAAGCATTAATTATACAGCGCTTTGGATAAAGGCGCTATATAAATGCAAATCATTTACCATTTACGACTGGAACAGCCTTCCTCTCAGGAAAGACCCGAAGGCTTTCACAGTGGTTATGCCCCCTTTCACCGACGATAGCAAAATAATCCATGACTGTATCACATGGTACATTGGACAGTTGAGTACTTTGATTGTGCCAAGGGCACCTGGCCGGTAGCGCCATAGGGTGATGCTGCTATATGATTGGTGATTGAGTTTCCCACGGTGTGGGAGGGATCAGCCTGTTCGGGATCCACATCCTTCGTGGTCATTTTGCAACCCCAGCTGGTCGACCGGGTGTCCATGGACTGCCTGCGGAAGCCACATAGGAAAGGTCTTCCTTTGACTCCACTCTGTGAGCTCAGCTGCGGTCTGCAGTGTGAATGAGAGTGTGGCGGGCTGTCTGAGACTACTCCAACCATGTAACGTTTCTCCCTATGGTTTCTCCACGATTCAAGCAGACTCAATTCCGGAAGTTATGCTGCTTTCCACTTACCATCAGAGATCAAACTTCCAACCTCCAAGTGTTCCAGGTGCACAACGCCAAATTAAACAAAAAAACATGGCTGACTATGAATTGGTGGTGTTTATGTGGTAAGTATATAACCACGTGAACAATCCAAATTCTGCACTGACCCAACGGCAGAAATTATACCACTCGTTAACTGTGCTCGTTAACTAACCACATTGGTAGCTAATCTGCAAATGTCAGGAAATGTGGTATATTTTCAAGTGCTTTCACAAATTTTTGGGTATTTTTTATTTTCCTAAATAACGTTTGTGGAGAGAAGATAACTTTCAGAGATCATTTGCCCTTCCCAGCTAACTAATAACATTGGCAACATTGTTTCACATCAATTTGCACGCAGCCTTTAGTATATGAAAGTGTGCTTTATTTTAAAGTCATGCAGGAACAAATACTTTGCGTTGCCGTTTAGTTGATGGTTTACTATTTATGTGTGCCTCCATGGGTTCTGCCATTGTTTGTGTGACAACTGCTTCTCGTGTCGGGGTAGCATTAGCAGCATGACGGGGCTGAAAAGCAACAGAGCTGCAAAGTGACAGAGCGAAAGCAACAGTTTTGTTTGATTTATTTTGCCTTTATTATTTTAGTTCATTATTTTTGCCAGACACTCTCGCTCTCGCTCTCTCGGCCTTCCCCCCCCCTGCATTCTGTAATAGGTAAGTAGGAGGGACCTTATCTCAGGGTCTTGTGGAAAGTGACATCCCACAGGCATCCCATGACGGGGTGGCCTGTAGCGTAGTCGTCAAGGTAAATGTAACGTAGTCGTCAAGGTAAATGTAACGTAGTGGTTAAGGTAAATGACTGGGACATGCAAGGTCGGTGGTTCGATCCCCGGTGTAGCCGCAATAAGATCCACACAGCCGTTGGACCCTTGAGCAAGGCCCTTAACCCTGCATTGCTCCAGGGGAGGATTGTCTCCTGTTTAGTCTAATCAACTGTGCGTCGCTCTGGATAAGAGTGTCTGCCAAATGCCAATAATGTAATGTAATGGATCAGTGTTGGGACCACTGCTCTTCCTCGTTTACAAAAACTACCTTGACAGTGACATTGAAAATACTTTTGTTGAATTTCCAGATGTAACTGGGAGGTTTAGGTAACAGTTTGGAATCTAGTAAAGTAATCCAAGAAGATTTAAACCAAATCTAGAAGTTGGCGGAAACCTGGCAGATTGAATTCAGTATAACGAATTGTGGGAAATAGAAACATAAGGCAGAATTTTATGGGTGGTACAAAATTTGAATGTGCTCAAGTCAGAAAGTTGCCATCAAGTTGGAGACCAGGGGGTTGATCAAGGCCTTTCAGGTTCTCATCAATTTTATGTTATGATAGTCATTGTTTAATAAAAGCCAAAAGAGATAAACCCAGTAACTCACTCAACACTGACAGCAGCTAAATAAAAATATTATGAATACATACCAGGATGGTATAAAATGTTTTTTTAATGATGGTGCAGACGTTATATCCGTGAAAAGTAATAGCTCAATCCCAATGTAATCCAATTTCCAATATCTTGATGTAATCCAGTCAAAACACTGAATCATTTTCCACTGCTGTTGTATCCCCGGAAAGAGTATTTGAATTTTGTGTCTTTTTAAACCTGAGGAAAACAAAATGGGGGTAAAAAAAAATTAGTTAAATAATTACTCTCCAAATATTCAGAATATTTTATAACCATCCTCTCCCATCCTCTCCCATTTTCATCCTGGACACAGGAACCATTAGGTCAACACACATTCACTCTCAGAAAGTGCTGTAGCACAGTGCTAACAGCTGAGGGAGCAGATGCTGTAAGATGTGGCTGCCTTACCTTTGAATCGTCTGCATGTGATCGAGGGTCTCAGGGAGAGGCATACCGTAGGTTTCAGGAAGTAGGAGGCTAAGCAACCCTCCCAAAACACAGAGGCCCCCCATTAATATGTACGGCAAGGACTTGGAATAGGTTCCTGCATAACGGAAGAAAAGGCGGAGTTTCCCACTGTCAGGCAAATAAACTTCAGCATTCAGAACACAAATCATTAACAAATTAAAATGGAACAAGGTTTTATCTCTTATTCTTTGATGAGTGGGGTCACCCCTTGTTCAATACTGATGAATGAACAACTGAAACCATGTGAGGAAAAGGTGGACAGCAGGGAATATCAGTCTCACAATAGAGGAGGACCAACATGTCTGACAAGAGAAGAATGAGGAAGAAAAGGAGAAAGGGGAAAGGGTGAAAGTGGAATGCTTATTTAAAGGTAAACACTGGCAGAAAGACAGGCACTGGTGAAAGAAGAAACACTGACTGAAAGTGTGGAGCTGGTATCAAGGCTCACTAACCCAGATAGAGGAAATAGGGGGCAGCAATGCTGCCCAGCCGAGCAGCCATGGAGCAGGTGCCCACCGCGGTGTTCCTCAGGACTGTGGGGTACAGCTCCGCCGTGAAGGGATACACGATAGTGAAAGCCACTGAGAATCCAAATTTCCCCATCATCTCCAGTGCAATAGATACCAATTTCAAATCTGTCACATAAAGAGAGATGCCAGAACAGAACAATCCAAAATATTGAGACAACAATGGAGTGTGGTTTGTTTGAACATGGTTCGCACAAACAATACTGCGAGTAACAATAATTTACATAAACATATTCTGCTTGAATTTTATTTTTTTACTTCATGAAGTTGTTTAAGTACTGTTAGCCTTTAAAGACCTGCCACAGCAATGTTGCTGCAATAATAAATGTTTGGCCAGTAGGGGGCACTGTGCCATGGAAAATGCCTCATGGCGAGACTGACTAACCTCTTGGTATGAGCAGAGTAAACAGTGGTAGCACTCCACCGAGGAACAACGTAGCAAAGAGGCACAATCTCCTTGAGCACGAGCGAAGTAAGGGCCAGGACAGAATGATGCCCGGGACCTCGACAGCCGCAGAGAGGAAACAGTTCAGGAAGGGGTTACCATGCAGATTGGAGGAGTTCAATGATAAGGCAAAGTACCCAATGGAGACTGCAATCCTGAAAAGATGGGGGGTGGGGGGTAGGGGGATTTTAACAGTTGTTAAAAGGGCAGTTCATCCAAAAATTGAATGAAGTTATGTTTACCCTTACCAGGAGTACTATTTATCATCCAGATAGTTTGATGTCTTGTCTCTTTCCAAATATAATCCTATGTCAATCCTCATGGTGTTATTATGGATGCTCATTGAAAACAAATTTCTGTCAAAGTATGCCAACTGTGTATGTCCGTACAAAGTCACTACTGAAGCAGGCCAATATTCTGGTTAAACTGTTAAAACTATTTGAACCAGTGTTTGAAAACAACATTGACATTACATTACATTATATTACAGGCATTTAGCAGACGCTTTCATCCAGAGCGATGTACAACAAAGTGCAAATCAAACACAGAGCCACTCTTTCGTAGTCCAAAGAGCATTCCGGGGAAAGCTGAGTAGCTGGCCAAAAATTGGTCCAAGAGAATCTATTAAACTAAGGGAGTTTAGTGATTTCCTCATCTCCTGCAAGAATTCAATGCCCCATGTACAAGGTCTAAAGATTTTAGATGATTGTGAAGAAAATCAAAAGCTACTACAGAAACTTCCTGACTGGGCAACAACCAGATGGAACCGGTATGTCACTAAAGCACTGGATGAAGGGAAGCCATATCCAGGTTTCAAGGAATTCTCAGACTTCGTGGCAGAGGAGGCACACGTTGCATGCAATCCGATTTCCTCCCTTCATGCACTAAAATATTCAGATGAAAAACTTGGGAGGGAACAGAAGTGCCTCAAAGCCAGCCCCCTGGTGACGTCAACCATGGTGTCTCAAAAAACAAAACCCACAACAAAGAACTCAAGTGCATCAGAACGTGACAAGGGTTCCAAAACCAGTCCTCTGGCCACTCAAAATAAAAGGCAAATAGAATGTATCTGTTGTCAACAAGATAACTTCATATATAAATGTGAAAAATTTGCAGCAATGCCTCTGGAGGAAAAGAAACAATTTGTCTTTAACAACAACATGTGCTTTGGTTGCCTCAGAGTCAGCCATGTCTCTAAAAACTGTCGAAACAGAGCCACTTGCAATATTTGCAAGCGGAGCCATCCCTCTCCGCTTCATGAAGAACGTCATAAAGAAGAAAGAGCAGCAGCACCACCAACTGAGGAAAAAGCTTCCACTCTCAGCGTGAGAGTGGACAACAGTGATCGTACTTCAATGATTGTTCTGGTGTGGCTCTCTTGTGCAACAAAAAACAACCCAGAAACCTTGGTGTATGCATTACTGGACACACAGAGCAGTAATACATTTATTGACCAAGAAGTGTGTAGAAAAATGCAAGCAGACACAGAACCTGTAAAATTGAAGTTGTCAACAATGACTGACAGGGGTTCAATAGTCAACTGTCAAAGAGTGGTGGGACTAAAAGTGAGAGGGTACCTTTCACAAGAGTGCATTGAGTTACCACCAGTGTACACTCGAGAATACATCCCACTGGATCAAAATACCATTCCCACTTGTGAAACAGCGAAAGAGTGGAGCCACCTTCGCAGGATAACAGAAGAGATGCCAGATCTATTGAACTGTCCTGTAGGACTCCTAATTGGCTATGATTGCGCAAGGGCCCTGAAACCAAAACAGGTGATATCAGGGGAAGAGTATGATCCATACGCAAGACTGATTTAGGCTGGAGTATAGTGGGATCCAAAACACCTCGTACTAGTTCAAGGCACGTCACAGGGTTTTGTCATCGCGTCTCTGTGAAAGAGCTTCCGCCTATTACACCTGCCTCTGTGATTAAGGCATTGGAAACAGATTTTCTGGACACAAACCCAAGAGAAAGGAACATATCCCAAGAAGATATTCAGTTTCTACAGCTACTGAATGGGAAAGTTCAACACAATGAGAAAGGACTGGAAAGAGCGTCCACAGATTCCGAACAACAAGCAGCTCGCTATAGCCCGATTGAAACACCTCAAAAGAAAACTAGAGAAAAGTCCCAAGTACAAAGAGGACTATGTGAAATTCATCAACAGTGTCTTCAAAGATGGTGATGCAGAAGAAGTAAAGATCTCACCGAAAGAGGGCAATACATGGTACATTCCACACCACAGGGTGTACCATCCTAGGAAGCCAGAAAAAATCAGTCGTATTTGACTGCTCCGCCAGATACCTTGACACCTCTCTAAATGATCACCTACTCACAGGACCTGACTTAAGTAATGCTCTGACTGGGGTGCTGTGTAGATTTCGTGAGCACCAAATTGCAATCATTTGCGATGTGGAAAAGATGTTTCACCGCTTCCATGTTAGCCCAGAAGATAGGGATTTCATGAGGTTCCTGTGGTGGGAAAATGGGAACACAGAAATAGAGCCCAAGGAATATTGCATGCGAGTGCACATCTTTGGAGCCACATCCTCTCCAGGATGTGCCAACTATGGCATGAAATATCTGGCCAGTAAATATGAAAGGGACTACCCACTGGCAGCGAGCTTCATTCGAAAGAATTTCTACGTGGATGATGGGCTTATCAGCGTAGAAACAGTCGAGAAAGCCAAGCAGCTAGTCAAAGAAGCACAAGAAATGTGTGCGAAGGGAAAGCTACGCTTGCACAAATTTGTGTCCAACAGCAGAGAAGTCTTGGATGCGATTCCAGAGAGTGAATGTGCCAGCGTTGTGAAGGATGTAGATCTGAACTACAACGAGCTTCCAATGCAGAGTGTACTGGGGGTAAAGTGGAACAAAGAGACAGATGCGTTCTCATTCAATGTTATCCTTAATGAAAAGGCAGCCACACGATGAGGAATCCTATCAACAGTCGCCAGCGTGTATGACCATTAGGATTTCTCTCTCCCTACATCTTGAATGGGAAAAGACTGCTTCAAGAGATGTGCAAGCGGGGAGTTAGTTGGGATGATCCTCTCCCTCCTGAACTACAGCCAAAATGGGAAACATGGCTCCATGACTTGGAGAATCTACATAAAATCCAAATACCAAGATGCTTCATTCCTAAGAACCTTGGCACAATCCAAAACATTGAGCTGCATCATTTCTCAGATGCTAGCAATAACGGTTATGGGCAATGCTCATACATCAGGATTGTTGCTGATGAACAAGTGCATTGTGCACTGGTCATGGGCAAGGCCAGAGTGGCACCCATAAATGTTGTCACCATACCACGCCTCGAGCTCACTGCAGCTACAGTCTCCGCTGCGGTAAGCAACACTCTTAGAGAAGAGCTCGAACTGAAAATAGATCGGGAGTTTTTCTGGACAGATTCACAGGTAGTGCTCGGGTATATCAAGAACGAAGCCCGGCGCTGTCATGTGTTTGTCGCTAACCGTGTCCAGAGAATCAGAGAGACAACAGATCCAAGTCAATGGTTCTACGTCGAAACAAGTCAAAATCCTGCAGACCATGCATCTAGGGGTCTCACGGTGGCAGAGCTCATGGATTCAAATTGGCTCATAGGACCTAAGTTCTTATGGGAACGAGAGATTGTCACGAACCAAAAATCCCCAGAGCTTCTTGTAGGGGACCCAGAGGTAAAAGTCCTGAAAACAGAAGCCTCTGAAACAGACAGCTTCCTCGAAAGGTTGTCAAGATTCTCAGATTGGAATACAGCCCTCAACGTTACCGCTCGGATTCAAAGACTGGCACATAAAGACCGGTCAGGGCCTATTAGTGTAGAGGAAAGAAGACTAGCCGCTCTTGCGCTCATCAAGGCAGCACAAAGAGAAGCCTTTGAGGAAGAGCTGAAATGGCTTAGTCACAAATCTGATAAACTGCTAAAAACCCACAAGATACACCAACTTGATCCCATCCTTGAAAATGGTCTGCTCAGGGTTGGAGGGCGGTTGAGAAGATCTTCCGCATCACTTGAGTTGAAACATCCAGTGATCCTTCCTAAGGAAGCTATCGTCACACAACTCATACTTGATCACTGTCACAAGAAAACTCAGCACCAAGGCCGAGGGCAAACGTTGAACGAACTCAGGGCCAGCGGATATTGGATAGTAGAAATGTTGGAGGATCTCACGACTGACGCCTTTTTAAATGCTTTGAGATGCTTCATAGCAATCAGAGGAGCGGTAAGACAGATCCGATCTGACCAAGGGACGAATTTCGTCGGGGCAAGGAATGAGCTAGAGAAAGGTCTTAGGGAACTAGACAAAGAGAGGATCTCTACCTATCTTGCAAGAAAACAATGTGACTTCCTTATGAATGTTCCTGACGCAAGCCACATGGGAGGTGTTTGGGAGCGCCAAATACAGACAGTAAGGAGCGTGATGAGCTCTGTCCTGGCACAAGCTACTGGAAGACTAGATGACACCTTTTGTAAATGAAAAGCAAGAGAACAGAAGAGCAAAGACGAGAGGGTGTGAAAGTGAATGTAACTACTCCTTGAGTTTGGTCACAAGGCGCACACGTTTTTCAAGGTGTTTGCCGACGAAAGAAGACAATAAAACCTCAGACGTGAACATCAGTCGATGCGTGGGTGTCTGTGCTAGAGAAAAGGACCTTTGGGAGCAGTTATACAGAGACAAGTGTGACGAGGACAGTTTGGTTCCTAGCATGACCATATAGATAAAACTTGAACCCTTGAAGAATACATCAATTTACCAACTAGCATACCACGGTTGGCAGCTAGAATACCCAGAGTACAACAATACTATATATAAAACTATATATAAGTTCCATTATAATCTATGGCATGCACAAAGCTAAAGACACTTCGCCCAAGAATATTGGCATGTTTCGTTGAGACTTATAAAATTATAAAATATAAAATATACAGTAGGCCTATGTTATGGGTAGCTTTACTTCATTTTTGCTGCATTGAGGCTTTAGACATCAGTTTCAACTTTTGCAAATAAATAAGGGTTACACAACAGCAAATCTTTTACTGCATTTTTAGCTATTTATTAGTCCAGGGTTTCGTGACACTCACCACACAAAGCTCAGCATGATCGTAATCCAGCGGATGTTCTTGGACTTCACAAGATCACCGACGTTGTGACGGCTCAATTTTTCTGTCTTGTTTTCTGTCTACAGTAACACGTGTCACAACAAATGCGTTTAATTTAACCCATTTCAGACTCCCAAAACAAATTGTCAACTATCCAAAATATATTTATTATCACATGGAGATAGTGAGGTTCGAACGGACATATCAGTGTTCAACACTTCTTTTGCCCATAACTGATTATGGCATTCATGGCATTCATTCAAGTTTTGACAGACACGTGTGTGATTATTTAGCAGGGCTTGTGTTCAGCAGCCTATTTTAAGTTTGGTCGCTAGCTGTTTCTGACAGAAACCATGGCAAAGCACACAGCTGCTGGCAAAGATGGCACTTGATCGAGATGTGATGGATTGGCCACTGATGCATGGAGGCCCATATTCATGTTGACGTAAGGGATGAGTGAAATTCTCAGCTTGTGTGAGGCCCTGAGCATAGATGTGGACAGGGGAGTGCAAAATTGCCCCAATTTGAGTTTAACACTTGAGTGATATCCCAATGAAAACTGTTGATTACTTCTCTTTACAATGGAAAAAAGCCATTGATGGAGCTTCTGGAGATGTCAGGCCATAAAGCAGGTTGAGAAACAAGTCTAAAAAAGACATACCCCAACGCTGCATAGATTCACTGTCACTCATCTTTTTTCAGTTTTCATGGACATTGGTCCCCGTAATGTCCTTGGAGACATTAGTCTGGGACCAAAAGCTTGATGACCAAAATGCTCATTAAAATGTGAACAACGCTGTGACTGGATAGTACAGGCAGTTCCAACTGTGGAGAATTAGCAGGACCTGGAGAGGCTGAAAGATGACCTCTGGAGCTGTGACTCTGTTCTTCCTGGCAGCGGCTCTCAAAATGGCCTCCGCCTCCTCCACCCGGCCCTGAGAGAGAAGCCATCGAGGGGACTCCGGGATCAACCTGTCCCAACATAAATGCTGTCAGTTCCACACATCAAGTAGTGAATACTCAAATGATAGCCAATACCCACCTGAATGGCAATTGTATCATGCACCTACTTCCAAAGAGGGAGATAGAAAACTCCTGGGACATTGATGGCAATCAGCAGCATTCTCCAGTCTCTGATGAAGAAGGCTGCCAGCGGAAGCAACATGTAGCCGATGGCAAAGAAAATGGAGATACCCACAGTGGAGTATATGGTCCGAAGACATGGAGTCAAAATTTCTGCTCCTTTAGACAATATATATAGGGAACAGGAAGTCAATTTCAGAGAAAACTGCAGACTGTAGGATTAATATAAAACATTATGAAAGAATACCTGAATAATCACCACTGTCCCACATGATCCCGTGAGCAAGTACACTTACCTGTGAAGCACTGTAACTATTTTATGCATTGGAGGCTATACTGTCCTATTAAACCTGGCATGAATACCATTCAGATTTGAGTGTATGATCAAACCTGCAATCTTCTGTGGCATTTATCAAAGTTGTATGCACACACTTCCATTGATAAATAGTGTACACAAGCCCACAATACAAAAAACAAAAAATCGCAACCACTTTTTAATCACCTATTTGGACTTACAAATATACACTGATGAGCCAAAACATTATGAAACATGGGGCGGCCTGTAGAGTAGTGGTTAAGGTCCATAACTGGGACCCACAAGGTCAGTGGCTCGATCCCCAGTGTAGCTGCACAGCCGTTAACCCTGCATTGCTCCAGGGGAGTATTGTCTACTGCTTAGTCTAATCAACTGTGTCTGCCAAATGCCATTAATGTAATGTAATGTTATGACCACCTGTCTCATATGCTGTGGTCCTCCATGGAGGACTCTCCAAGACCTCTGAAGGTGCTTGGTATCTGGCACCAAGTCGTTAGCAGCAGATCCTTTAAGTCCTGTAGGTAGCGAGGTGGAGCCGCCATGGATCGAGCTTGTTGTTCCAGCACATTCCACAGATGCTTGATTGGATTGAGATTTGAGATCTGGGGATTTTTTAATAGCCTTCATTGCCCTTGGACATCGATGAGCCTCGGGTGCCCAAGTCCTGTCGCCAGTTTGTGGTTTGTCCCTCCTGGGACCACTGCCAGTGAGTACTCACCAATGCTGACCGGGAGCACCCTTTTCAAAGTCGCTCATGTCTTTACGCCTGCCCATTTCTCCCACATCCAACTCCTCGACTACTGGAACCAACTTACTGTGTAATATATCCCAAACCTTGACATGCGCTGTTGTTACCAGATAATCAGCGTTTTTCACTTCATCTGTGAGTGGTCATAATGTTTTGGCTCTTCGGTGTGTTCATTGTAAGGTGTTCAGCCAAGTAGTGGTGGATGAGTGCCAGATGGTCCCAAAAAAAATATATATATATTTTTTTTAATTGCACTTATGATGACTGTATGTTTAGAACAGCACTTCATGTGTATTTTACTAGTTATGGATGTGTTGCTTTAACCTATGCACTTGTAAGTCGCTTTGGATTAAAAGTGTCTGCCAAATGACTAAAATGTAAATGTAAATGTAGTAGGAGAAGCTGACCAGTAAAACTGGGCCTTCAAAACAGGAGAAAATAATGGAGGGGGTCATGAAAAAAAGTTGTTGACAAAATAACTATCAGATGGCAAAATGTCACAATTACTTTTTTTTGCAATTAACATACCGTATATTGAAGAACAACAACACAGACTCATAATTACCTAGGACAAATGCTATCAAAAAGGTATTAAGTCCACCCATTCCAACAAAAAAGAAAAGAGCCGAGAACATAAACCAGGATGTGGACAAAATCAGGATGAATGTGAACAAAGTGTGAAGTCCAATTGTTCCAAACAGAACAATTTTCCTCCCAAACCTAGGAGAAAGACATAAAACAGTCTGTGAAAGAAAGCTCCCCGTACCTATTTTTAAGTATTCTCTCTATTCATTGGTTAGATAGTTTGACAGTTAAAAAGGCTCCTTCTTGTTTTCATATCTGAATTAATTCCATATAGTCTAACAGGCATTACTGGTTTTTCTATAATGTCTGTAGGATTCCATGTGAAACTAAATTTGAACATTCAAAAATGTACCTGCTTCATTGGAACACACTGAAAACAATTTATTTAAAGATCTATGGCATAAAATAATGTTTCGTGTTTTAAAGGTGAATATGCTGCATAGTATGCCTCTAAACTAACATGAAATAAGATGTTTAGCTACAAACTGAGACCAGCCTGTTTTTATTTTACCTGTCAGACAGCTGCCCAGAAATAAATGATCCACCTAAGATGCCAAAGAAGCATGTGGAGGTGATCACGGGGACCTTCCAAGCATCACTACATACCAGATCCCACTGAGGACAGAGCACATATTTACTGGACAAGTTAGACTTTCACAAGTTAACATACAGTATGTACATGCTGTTATACTTTTAATTTCATGGTCATACTTTACAATAAGGTTAATAAATTGGCTACACGCATGACAGCTTAGAGATGACAATTGAACGTGGGAGGGGGCGGAAGGAGATGGAGAAGTTGGAGGTGACCTCAGTCCAGCGCCAGACTCTGTTGGGATTAACCACACAGGCTGTACAGGCTGCAGCCTAGGGCCAAGGCAACCATCGATCTCAGTTACCGATGATGTTGTTTGGTTGACTAGTTTTATTGTTGTCATGATCCTGATTTGTGTCTGTTAGTTTATTTGGTATTTTTGCAAATGGATTATTTTTCATATTCATGTCTGGTTTTCTGTTCACATTCATTAGTCTTTGCACCCGTCTTCCACTGTGATGTCTGTGTCTGAATGTTTTCTTATCCCGAATCACTCTCCTGTCTGCGTGCTTCACTATTCGGGTGGTTTCGGAATTTTCCGGTTTCCCACCCACGATTCCTTCTGTTTCGCTTTTCTTGCTTCCTGCTTTCTCTCCATTTCAGGGTTTCACTAATATACTAATCCCAACTAACATATCATTTGCATAGCTGTCAACTCTCACGCTTTCGGTGTGAGACACACGCATTTGCATGTGCGTGTGAAAACTGGCAAATGCGTGTGTCTCACGCCGAAAGCGTGAAAGTTGGCAACTATGCATTTGTACATTACTAATTATATTAACACACTAACATGTTCGTCGAACTAACAAACTAACATTCACTAGTTTTGGGTATTTGTAATTTAATCACGAAACCAAGACTAACTCTACCTCTACTTCAAAACTGCTCTATAACTCCACCTCCCTGTTCTATCCCTAAATTGCTTGCCTTGATTCAGCGAAATGTTCGCACCTGCTCTCCCCTATCACTACGTTCCTTAACTCTGCAATCGTCTACTCCCTAGTCCGGAGCCGTTTGTATTACATGTGTGCCTTTGTGAATCGAGTCCGCATTTTCGTTTCCCCCTCGTTATTGTATTATTGGCCGTTCATGTTTCTCACCTGATGTTCATGTGTTACACCGCCCTCACTCCCATGCCCCGCCTAGGTTGTCTCATTTATACATGTCCTTCGCAGTTGCAATTCGCTAGTTCGTCCTATCATGTTTTTGAGTCCCGAGCCCTGATATTCGTTTACCCTTGTTCTAGCCTCCTTGTTCCCGAGCCCTTGCGGCATTCTGTCGGGTTGGTTTTTGTTTTCTGCTTTCTTGTTTGACCCCTGCCTGTTTTTTGAGCACGCTTTTGTACTTTCGCCTGTTTGGACTGACCACCTGGTTTTTGAACTTGTGATTACCCTGTCTGCCCCTTAATCTGCCTTAATTAAAACCTGCTATTTTTTTCAACACCCCTGAGTCTGCTATTGGTTTCTTTTTTTATACATACACATTGACACGCATTCGCCTGCCCAAATTATTTTAAAACTCCTAACAACGATGTTGCCGCATTAACAGTAGCTTACCTGCAGAGGAGATGGATACCCAGTCAGATAATGGGCTTACTAAAAGCGCAGAAGAGATGGACGCTGCAGCGAAGATCTCACTGGTGTCTACAGAAGGCTTTACCGCTAGTGAATTGCCACTTGGCCAACCCACCAAAACAGATTAACTTCTCCGTAGTAGACTAGTTATGCAACTACGTATGTAACTTAATTAGTTCATACCAATTCATGAAACCTTATTGTAAAGTGTTACCCATTTAATGAATGAAACCCCTGTGCTGGCAATATTCATAATTTTTTTGGGTAATATTGAAAACTGGACCATTGTGTAAAGTAAACTATCTTGCCTTTTTAAATATGTTGCTGTCATATTTTATGTGCATTACTGCAATTAAAGTAGGCTAAGTGTTCTGTTCATACAGTGTAATCTTAATTATTATGCAATCTGTATGACGATCCTACCCAACTCCTTCTGAAATGGTCCTGTCCCGCCTGGACTATTGCTATTCTCTGCTGGCTGGCCTTCCAGCATCTGCCATCAGACCCCTACAACTGATCCAGAATGCTGCAGCCCGTCTGGTATTCAATATGCCCAGACATTCACATGTCACCCCCCTGCTCAGCAACCTCCACTGGCTGCCTGTTATGGCTCGCATCAAATTTAAAACTTTGGTGCTCGCGTACCAGGCAGTTAAGGGATCATCCCCTTTATATATTCAATCACTTATCAAGACCTATACACCAGCAAGACCCCTCCGTTCTGCCACTTCGTGCCGTCTGGCGCCTCCCCCTCGCCACACCTGCACTTCTCGCTCGTGACTGCTGTCTGTCCTGGTCCCACGGTGGTGGAATGACCTCCCGGTGGATGTCAGAACGGCAGAGTCTCTGACCTCCTTCAAGCGCAGACTGAAGACCCATCTCTTCAGACTACACCTTTCCCTCCCCAACTCATAATCACCGTGATTAGCCTTATATATGCCATAGACTGTAATGGCACTTATATAGTTGTATAGATATTGTTGTTTTTTTATTAGCAATTGTATTGTTGTACTCAGGGTATTCTAGCTGCCAACTGTGGTATGCTAGCTTGGAAGTTGATGTATTCTTCAAGGGTTCCGATTATATCTGTATGGTTACACTAGGACTCGGAACTGTCCTCTTCGCACTTGTGTTTGATCCGCACTTCGTTGTACGTCGCTCTGGATAAGAGCGTCAGCTAAATGCCATGTAATGTAATGTAATGAAATGAAATATTCCAGCCTCTTCAGTCGCGTGTATGTACTTACCTCGGACACTATGGTTGAAACGTAAATTGATTTGTCGTATTCCCACCCATCCTTACAGCTTTCTTGCTCTATTTCAGTAACATTCACGTCAATTCCAGGCACGGATCTATTGTCCGAAAGACGTTGTATTACGTCCAGTTTGTAACGGGTGCATTTGTTGTATCGCATCACTCCTTTGTCTTCTTCCAGTGGAATAGAATAGTTTATCCATTCCGCGCTAATATTGGCATTTGATGGTATCGCGCAGTGGTGAGCTGGCGTGTCAGCGAGGAACACGATGGAAAACAGTGACAACCCGTTTGGTATTGCGCTTATACAGAGGAGTAACATAATCCGTTTTTGAAAAGATCCCCATTCTCCCAGAAATGTGGTCACGTCGTCATAGTCTGAAGCTTGCATGGTAAACACAAATGATTGCAGCCAAAACAGATAATACAGGCTACTAACTTCAACTGGTGCTTTTAAAAACAGTAAAAGCTAAATATTTTAATCCGAGGGCGTTTCCTGTCAAGCGGCATATTTACCCCCTTGCAAGAAATAATTCACGTGATCATATTATTGCTGAATGATGTGGACCGAAAAAGTATGATTTACATTAGGTTAAAGTGCACAGGCATTCAAGCAACTTACGTGGCTGGATTTTTGCGAACCAAATTCTAGATGAAGATAGACTGAGGTGCTTCCATTCGAAAGGCATATCAGTTTTTCTAATGAGTGCACTACTTAATTCAACAGTTGTTTATTATATTTATACATACAAACTGATACACATTACAGCAAAATGTGAAGGTAAAATGCATCCAAATGCCCCTTCCCATCCAAATGTATTCATTTTGAAAATGATTGAAATAACGAAAACTGTGATTACACCTGTTTACCTAATATTCTGTCTGAAAACTGCTATTACGATATAAGTAATAGCAGTTACCCCTCACATTTGGATTGATACCCAGATAAGCGGCCACAGCTGTCACAGCAGGATTGAATAAACTATGAACTTAATTTCAGGATTATCATTATTTTTATTAAGCATTTTGGAAAGGCTAATTGATTACACATTCATTATCTTTTTAGGCAGAACATTGTGATTGTTGGTTAAGAGTAAAGCACTTGAAATTTACTCCCCATTCTGATTTAATTTGTTTATACATTATTTTCAAGAAGCATTTCTTCAAAAGTATTCATAGGGAATTGTATAAGAAATGAAATCATGATGACAAAAATGAGTAGTGCAGGACTGTGGTCATGTTTGGTGCCCCAAAACGATGGATTTGATCTTTTAAAGAACTGAGCTGCACAGAAAATAAGACAAATACAATTAAACTGGGGTTTTAGGGCATCCACATGTTAGCAGGGGGATCTTAAAGTGGGTGTTTTGATTTACATGTGTTTTTACCAAACATACTTCGATTAAATAAAATCAAAGTATCTCGTTTGGATCATCTATAGCCGGGCTTATAAAAAAAAGATAATGTTCTTTTTACCCCATCAGGGAAGAAGGCTTGCACCTTTGATCTGGAGGCTATCTTTGAGCAGACCCGGAGAACAGCAATCGAAAGGAGCAATAGAGCGTTAGGTGAGTGAGATTCTATGCATTTGAGCACAGTGTGAGTGTAGCTAACACAGTTGTGTGTGTGTGTGTGTGTGTGTGTGTGTGTGTGTGTGTGTGTTTGTGTGTGTGAGTGTGAGTGTAGTTAACAAAATTGTGTGTGTTTGTGTGTGCTTGTGCGTGTGCGCGAGTGTCTATGTGTGTGAGTGTGGTTATAGTTAACACAGTTGTGTGTGTATGTGTGTGAGTGTGGTTATAGTTAACACAGTTGTGTGTGTGTGTGTGTGGGTGTAGTTAACACAGTTGTGTGTGTGTGTGTGTGGGTGGGTGTAGTTGACACAGTTGTGTGTGTGTGTGTGTGGGTGGGTGTAGTTAACCCAGTTGTGTGTGTGTGTGTGTGTGTGTATGTGTGGGTGGGTGTAGTTAACACAGTTGTGTGTGTGTGTGGTTGGGTGTAGTTAACACAGTTGTGTGTGTGGGTGGGTGTAGTTAACACAGTTGTGTGTGTGTGTGGGTGGGTGTAGTTAACACAGTTGTGTGTGTGTGTGTGGGTGGGTGTAGTTAACGCAGTTGTGTGTGTGTGGGTGAAGTTAACACAGTTGTGTGTGTGTGGGTGTAGTTAACACAGTTGTGTGTTGCCTAGAGGAAAGACGACAGGATGAAGCCCAGCAGAAGGAAGCAGGGAGTTCTCAGAAGAGCAAAGTCAGACTGGTAGCTGCATCCACCTGCAGGGACAAACCTGCAGCAAAAACCTCAAGGTAAATCATTTAAATGTGCTTCAACACGGACAGTTAACGCCAGGATATAGGCTGCTTGTACAGGTTGTGAAACCTGGAAGTGAAATGGACAAGGTTGTTTTCAAGATTTTGAGATGAAAGAAAGCAAACACCGTTTCATGAAGGCTTTGTAGGTGGTTTGGTACTTTGCATGTAAAAAAAAAGGTCCTTACTCACCTTGATAGAAGTTATGCAGTCGACTGCAGCCTGTTTCAGGCATATGTTCAAATCTCCATTATCCTGAATTGAGCAGAAATGCAGAAATTATTATTTGCATTCTGAGTTGGGGAAAAAGGTTGATTGCCTTGATAGAACTTGAATGTAAAACCTTATAAGGTAAATGTAAAACCTGGGCGACCGGTTAAGATACATGATTGGGACACACAAGATCGGTGGTTTGATCCCCGGTGTAGCCACAATAACATCCGCCCCTTGAGCAAGGCCCTTAACCGTGCATTACTCCAGGGGAGGATTGTCTCCTGCTTAGTCTAATCAACTGTACGTCTGTCTGGATAAGAGCTTCTGCCAAATGCCAGTAATGTATAATAGCCCTTCAGGTTTTTCTACCCAAATAATTGTCCTCACAAACATGTATTTTCTTCTCCCCAGGCTACACACTGTGTCCTCAGAAAATAGGATTTTTCTGCCAAGATAAATGTCCTCACAAAAAGGGGTTTTTCTGCGCAGATAACAGTGTCCTCACAAAATGGCCGCATTGCAGTTGGAGAATAGCCACTGACGTCCTGTCTTCCTGCAGGCCGCAGGAGAGTAGCAGCAGTGGGGACAGCAGCGATAGTGGTTCTGATTCCGACTCCAGCTCCGACCTCATTGGCCCCCCCATCCCCTCCAAGCTTGCTACCCACGGAGACCCCGACGACATTGTGGGCCCCCCACTTCCTCCGGGGTGCAGAGGCAGTTTGGCGGACGATGATGATGACGAGGAAGACATGCAGGACGAAGACGATGACGTATGCGTGGTTTGGTATCGTCCTGGCTAAATGTTACGAACTGGTTCATTCATAACATTCATAAACTATACATTCAAACTTTAAATGCTTGAAGTGCAGGTCTATGGCATGCTTTGATATAGCAGATTTGGTGGTTCTTGTTCACATGATTAATATGTGCTTGTTGACTTTGCATAAATGTTAAATGAAATGCATTGGTTCTACCAGTGTATTGCAAGCCAAGTTTACATCATGGCAGGGCCGCGAGGCATGATTCTTGGTGCCCATATTGGTGGCCATTTTGTTTAGTTTTTTTGTTCCTGGGTTCAATTGCTGTACGCCATTTGTATTTATTACTGTGCATTCTGGGTATTGAAGTAAAGTTTACAAGCCCATCGATGTTCTCTTTTTTTCCTTTCTCACAGAACCCAGTCAAAAGAATTCCAGACACGCATGAAATCACACTGCAGCATGGCACAAAAACGGTAAGACATCCTTTCATACTGTAAAAGCCATGCCAGGAGATTCAGTCATTGACTCCAGGGAATCATTAGCTACAAAACCTGTTTGCATGTTCTGTAATGTTTACCTTTATCAGAATGTTTACCTGTGACGGAATGTTTAATGTTTACCTTTATCAGAATGTTTACCTGTGTCCGAATTATTCATGTTTACCTTTGTCAGAATGTATACCTGAGATGGAATGTTTACCTGTGGCTGAATGTTGAATGTTTACCTGAGATGGAATGTTTACCTCTCACCTGTGACACTCAGGTATCCGCTCTGGGCTTGGACCCCTCGGGTGCTCGGCTGGTTACCGGGGGATACGACTATGATGTGAGATTTTGGGACTTTGCCGGGATGGATGCTGCTCTGCAGGCCTTTCGATCCCTGCAGCCCTGTGAGTGGTACGTTCAGTTATGTGTTTTTCAATATTATCTAAATATTTTTTCTGTATCTATTAGCAAGACTCCATGTGTCACACCCTTTGTTAGTTTGTTTCTTTGCAAGTGTTGGTTTAGCTTAGCTATGTATTGGTAGCTGCATCTTTTTCAGGTTAGCTAGTTGGCCGCACAATTACGTACTTGATAGCTGCATGTTGAAAGTTAAATGATTAAAAGAGCCATTTCTCTCTGAGATGAAATTGTCGATCCAAGTTTTTGCTTTTCTTGATTATTTATTTCTGCAAAATTGGCAATGACCGAAATATTGTTCCATTTAAGTTTCTCCAGTACAATTGTACACGGTGGTCTCTCTATAGTTCTGCTGCAAATGGCGGCCTCTCTCTCTCTCTGATCTCCCTACAGCCACCAGATAAAGTCCCTGCAGTACAGCGTCACGGGCGATGTCATCCTGGTGGTTGCAGGCAGTGCTCAGGCTAAGGTCCTGGACCGGGATGGCTTCCCGGTTCTGGAGTGCGTGAAGGGGGATCAGTACATCGTGGACATGGCCAACACGAAGGTACGGTCATCGCCAAGAGGGTCCCTTTCACCCATAGAAGAGTAGGACCAGGGGGGCAATGTCGTATCGCAAACCTCTCTTGATATTATCTGAGGATTCGACCTGACGACATCGGAACCAATCGGATAACACGCTGGACAGACATCTTCCTTTCTGGAAAATAATTTGTCAGTATTTCTAAATGGCATTTTGTAAAACTTAGTTATTTGGCATACAAATTTTCTCATAATGCATGGAAACTACGAGCACTCTTGTTCCTTCCCAGTGGCCTTTGCGATGGGTCATTGGTTTTCCACCAAGAGGAACAATTTAGAGGCGGGATGCACCAGTGAAATGTTCTTGAAATGGAGACAGAGCGAGTGATATTTGGTCCCAGAATGACAACGCTCGCTCTGTTTGTTGTCTAGACTTCATTGAAAAAACGTGTTCTATAGATTTATTTCTTGTCATTCGGCTGTTCATTTTCTAATGTTGCTTCATGTTTGGATTGGGTGTAAGTCAAGACCTGTTATAACAGTAGTGACCAGTACTTCCGCATTCGAATGTGTAGTTAGGAACATTGAAATGACATTTTTCTGGTCTTACAGCTTAAATGGTTAATATGTGTTCTGTTGCTTTATTCTCTGACATATTTCCATTGCCAGTGAAACGCTATTGAAGTGAGACATTTTTCTGACCCCTGAAACAGGGTCACACTGCAATGTTGAACAGTGGCTGCTGGCATCCAAAGATCAAGGAAGAGTTCCTGACGTGCTCAAACGATGGGTGTGTAAGAAGTCATACCCATGTAATCACCATGCATGAATATAATCCCACAATGAGTGCTAATAAGTGCTATTACCAAGCATGTCCTCAAAGTGGCACGGAGACGAAAATGAAATGATGATTCAATTGGCACTTTATCATTTAATTTTCATGTTTTTCATTGCGTTTATTGCACCGTTCCACAGCCAGGCACTTATTCATGTATGTTTAAACCCCTCCGCTCCCCTCAGTACGGTGCGTACCTGGGACCTGAACTCGGAGAAGAAGCACAAGTCCGTGTTCAAGCCCCGCTCCCTGCAGGGTAAGAGGGTCACCCCCACCTGCTGCTCCTACAGCCGGGACGGAAAGCTCATTGCGGCCAGTCGTAACTGTGATATTCCACAGAGTATCTGAACTGGAAGAGGTAGAGACAGAGACAGACATGGGTAGAGCAGTACACCAGTACAGCCAGGAGGGGGCGTTTGGCTCTGAACCGGAGAATAGGCCCATGGACACTCACAGAGGCCCCGAGGATGACACGACTGACCTTCCTGAGCCAGAGGGTGAGTCCAAAACTCTGCCTTCCAGGCGTGTTTAGACTGTTGGTATAACAGCATAACAAACATATTTATCTGAAAAAACACAAGGCTGCAATTTGTGCTGTCTTTGCGGCTTCCTCTCCCTGATATGGAAAATGTATCTTGTTAAAGTCGAGGTTTACACAGATGAGTCACTTCAGCATAACAGGCAATTTGCTGGCATCAGATTAACCAGCAGGGGTCGCCTAACAGCCGGGCCTCATCTTGCAACAGCGACCCCCAATGGCTGATGCGGGACCTGCAAGTGCACATGGTCATGATTTGTTTTGACAAAGATTTTTTAATGCTATTTTATTTGCTCGCTCTTATTTTATCTCTGTGAAACACCTTGGTTTTTTATTTGCAATAAGTGCTAAATGTTTACGTTTATTGCTTGCTCTGCTCTTATTCTCCTTAGCTACTATCAATTTCTCAATTCATTAGTGGCCCACTTGACTCCAATAGGACACCAAATTATATTTTAATTATACCAAATTATAAAATAAGTCCTATTCGTTTTTATTTAATTCATTAAATTCTGGTTTGAGACATTCTGACTTAAGCTTCAGGTATTCTGCTATGCCTCAAGGACCGTACATTAAATATTGATTGCAAGGATTTGAATGGCATTAATCCTTCTAGGTTCTTTCATTCCAGCAATCGCTTAAAATGTGCTGTTGTCAATGGATAAAACTGTGCACATTTAGTCAGTGACATTGAAAAGGCAATACTGATCTTCTATGAATTGTAATGTTACATTTGATATGTGGTGAAAATACATGTGGAAATGAGTCAGGCCTGTGTGTAGTTGCGCTTTAATGGTGGAGCCCGTGGTGGTGGCTGGAGGCCTCCACTGCCGATGTTCTCCTGGTCCGGCAGGGTTTGTAACGCTGTGGTCCTGTAGGTGAGAGCAGGAGAGAGGACGCTGTGTACACTTCAGGCTCCGCCTCCTGCATCTCAGTCCAGATCAAGACCGTCTCCCGGGGGCCGAGGCCTGCCCATGAGCAGGTATGACTCAGCCGGGGACCGTCAACTCCGGCCCTCAAATCCAAATCCAGCCCGGGTTTTCTTATCTCCCGGGTAATTACTGCTAATGATTGGCCGGACAGTCTTCACACCTGACTCCCAGGGTTGCTGATCCCTGCAGTTGGCTCCAAATGAAAAACTCTTCAGTTGTAATGGACCAGTTTTTAATAATTTGAAGAGTAGGTTCTGTAATGTTTTGGAAAGTTTTTTTTATGTTCCCCCGGGAGGCTGAGAGCGCGGTCCAGCAGGGACCGGACACGGTCAGATTGACTTTTTTATTCATTAAATAGCATTACTTGCACACCTCGGTAAATTTCATAATTGTTTTGCACTTTTCTGTGCTCAATTGATCTTGCCTGTTGCAATTGAGCCAACCAGAAAAGTATAGAATCCAGAACAATTACGTAATTGACCCAGGTCTGATCACTCGTATGTTGTATATGGTCATACGCTGGCCATGTATGCTTGTATGCTATGCTATGCTTAACTGAGCTTGTCTGGTGTATTGGAACCTATGAAATACTCTCAAGAAATGCGAACCCCACCTTCTGGTCCTCTTGGTTAGCCCAATTGCACCAGGCAAGATCAATCGAGCACAGAAAAGTGTTTGAATCCAAGACAATTACTTAACTGAGCCTGGTCTAGTAGCTACAGGCCTACTGGACATGGCAATTATGTGTCCAATAACATGAAGAATGGCTTCCCTCAGGTCAGCGCAGGACGCCACTTCATCAACGTGATTAATCTGGAGGACGAGGATCTGCTGGAGCACCTGCCCTCCCGCCAGGCTTCTGCCTCCCCGACCGGGCCGACCTCCACCCCCGTCTCCCCCCACACCCACCGGCCTGGAGCTCCTGGCCCAAATCACACCTCCACTGAGCAAATGACTGTGGAGACTGTGCTCGACACACAGCTGGGTAACTCTAACCCTGACCTTCTAAACACTAGACACAACTCTAACCCTTCAGAACATTGAGAAATTACTGTGGAGACTGTGCTAGACACACTGCTGGGTAACTCTAACCCTAGAGCTCCATCCACACCAAGAGCTATAACTATGAAGCTAACTATAAAAAGTTTGTTTCTTTTATCGTTCTAACTGAAGTGGATGTCCACACCTATAATGACAACGATAATGATGGACGATTTTGTTGATCACTTTCAGAGTGATTTTTTTTCCAGCTGCATAAACGATTGATACACAGACAGCCAATCGAAATCCATCCAGATTTACAAGGTGTCATGTTCAAAATGGCAGATGACAGAGCCGGGAGACTATTTACAGAAAGTTTTGGTTCATCAGCATGGATACTCACATCGTTATTGCAGGAGTTATAGTTTTTGGTGTGCACGGGAATACTGAGTAAATGACAATGAAGGCCATGGTAGACACACAGATTCTCCAGTGCCTGTGACACTGAATGGTTCATTGTATGTGTCAGTTAGCTTCTGCTTGGCTCACAGCCCATTACAGATGCTACTCTCATACAATTCAGTAAGCCTTGAAGCTTTAAAAGTAATTTTTTTTTTAAAGCTCCGTTTTTTAGGTTGCCATTATTTAGGTTGTGGTCAATGGTTTCATTGAGTTACTTTTGAATATTCATTTTATTTTGAAAATACACGAGGACAATCTCAAGTTTGCAGCCTGATTTGTCGTTTGTCCCGTGGGCTTGTATTGTGTCTGTAATTTCACTGGCGAATTCAGGTCTGCACGCCTCCTATCTATTGCCGTGTGTTACACCCGTCTACAAGGCACAGCTTCGCTCTGTAATTTCACACCGGGAATGATCCGTTTGCTTCTTCCAGAACCCAGTGAGAGGCCCAGTCCCCCTGTGATACCGGGCCTGTGGGGCATCTCTGAACCCGGCCAGGATAAGGAGCCACTCGGGCTACTCGTGGAGATAGAGGTGCGTAGCCCACCCCTGCTGCCCGGATTACGATCTCCCAGGAATTTGAAAAAGGATAGACTCTTTATTCAAAGTCCAAATGAGGCAACACTACTGTGGGAATGCTAATGCTAAATGCTAATCCAATAGAATAACAGTGAAGGCACTGGTCCTGGTGTTGGTTTAAAAAGATTTGCTGTTGTGAATGTGTTAAACAGATGTTTTGTTTTGTCTTGTTTTTCCTGCTTACAAATTCAGTTTAGTGTCGCCCACCCGATGAGTTTGCCAGAATTATTTTTTGGTCTGGGGCAGAAGGGGTTAATCGCAAGCCATTTTGTTGGTAGGCCACACACAAACTTTAATGAACTAGGAATCTCTGTTCTTTTTCGAATAAAACTTAAGTGTCAAAAGTCTTCAGACTGTCACTTCAGCACGTGTTAATGCTGTTTTTCTTGTCTAAACTGGTCCTATGACCAAGTTATGATGCCGTTTAAACATATCGCCCCCATCCGTGCCCACCCGACTTTGTGTCTGTGCTGTTTCTAGAAGTTTCTGTCCGATACGATGTGTGTTTGTCACCCTCCAGCCTCTCAGCCTCCCCAACTCTTCGCGTCTCGGTCTGGGCCTCAGGGACTCTTTGGGCCTCAGTGTGAGCTTCAGGGACGTGGAGGAGCAGAGCACCAGCAGCAGGGGTGGTGTGGGAAGATCAGCAGACGGTAAGAGGCAGCATGCATCGTCGCAAAGCCACGTTAGTATACAATGCTGTGTTTTCAGTAGCCAAAGCAAAATCCCAATTCTGAGGGGGATCTCATAGCTGTTACCTGTGCTGCAGGTGTGAGGGTCCAGTTTATTAGTACCTTTTCAGGAGCTCTTTCCTGTTTTCATAGCTGTCCAATCAGGGTATCCCGTCAAATGCTACCTTTAGGCCTTTAAAGGGTTTCTGGACTTTCTCACTGTGTCACTTGTGCCTAGTTACGTAATGAGGTGAAATGACAACAATTCAATTTAGCCTTTCATTTAATCTCTGCATTGAATGCCACAACTTTGTCAGAGCAAACTACCTGCTAGCCTCTGCAAGACATCACTTGTTTACTGAGGGCTAAAATTGTAAATTTCTTTTGCAGCTTTTGATTCCATGATGGAAAGGTCTGGAAAGTAAGTGTGTGCTGCATTCAATCCATATACTGTGTGCTAAAGTAGAACGCTCTGTCCCCCTTCCACACACTCTCATTGATATAGCGCCTTTATCCAAAGCGCTGTACAATTGATGCTTCTCATTCACCCTTTCATACACACACACACACACACACACACACACTCACACTCCAACGGTGATTGGCTGCCATACGAGGTACCAACCAGCTTGTCAGGAGCAATTGGGAGATAGGTGTTTTGCTCAGGGAAACTTCGACACAGTCAGGGCAGGATCGAACCGGCAGCCCTGGTGCAACGACTGCTCTTACCATCATGAACCAATGTCGCCCCATATCACCATATCAGGACAGTATCACACACTATCCTGTATCGCACACGATCCTGTATCACATACTATCCCCATGTTACACACTCTCCCCGTTTTGCACCGTTTCACCCAGCCTCTGACCCCTCAGGTTTTCAGACGGGCCTCTGGACCTGAGTGACACGGGCGACACCCTGACAGAGTTGGGCGGGCTGAGAGGTGCCTCCACCTATTCACTCGGCCCATCAGACTCACTGAGAGACAGGTTTCTCAGGTAACAGCCCAGTGGGAGCCAATCAATACTCCTAATCACTCAGCATATTCCAGTCACATACATGATGCACAACTGTGTGTTAGCAGTTCGCTGGTCGAGAGTTTGACGATGTTAAAACGTCCCGATTAATTTCTGGTTAATTTCAGACTTGAGTCAAATCCATCAATACTTGTCTGTCTGGTCTGGTTCATCTCTACTCTGTAATAGACGGGGTGAGCAGAACAACATGGGGGTGGAGGAGGAGGAGCAGCGAGAGGAACTGCGGGCATGGATGAAGAAGAAGCAGAAAGAAAGGATTGCAGAATACCGCAGACAGAGGGAGGAGAAGAGAGAGCAAGAGCACCGGCCCTTCACACCTTCGTCCACTCAGGTCAGGCTGTGCATCGTGGTCCCAGCCGACCCAGCCGACCCAGCTGACCCTGCTGACCCTGCTGACCCTGCTAACCCTGCTGACTGTGCTGACTGTGCTAACTAACCCTGCTGACCCTGCTGACTCTGCTAACCCAGCTGACTGCGCTAACTAACCCTGCTGTCCCTGCTAACTCAGCTAACTCAGCTAATCTGCTAACTCAGCTAACTCACAAAACAGCCAGAGAACTGATGAGAACAAAACTGGGTTTTTGTCATAAACTTATCAAAGTATTTTAAATGCAAGCAGCCATACAACCATGCACCCTTCTCCTGCCGAATGGCTGAAGCTAAGCAGGTGTGGGCTTGGTCAGAACTTGGATGGGAGACCTCCTGGGAAAGTTGCTGCTGGAAGTAGTGTTGGTGGGCCAGTAGGGGACGATCTTCCCTCTAGTGAAATAAATCCCAATGCCCCAGTGCAGTGATGGGGACACTGTGCTGTCGGAGATGCCGTCTTTCAGATGAGATGTTAAACTGAGGTCCTGACTCACTGTGGTCACGACCCCATTCTATTATTATTATTAATATTATTAAATATGGCTAGTTTTTTTTCTCAGGGTCTGCATATGTCTGAAAATAATATCAGACCTTGACTCAACTGTCTCTGACCAAACCTAAGGTTACTGGCCTGACCCAAGGTACACTGAATAACAAGCCGTGTCTTTAACGCTACCTTCCTTTAATTAGTCATTAATATGCTTCAAATAGGCTAAATAGTGGTCTAAATAGTATTGTATGTATTTACGTTAATCTGCTCTGTCTACAGAATCTGACCTCCAGAGATCTTTCTACCAACAAGAAAATGAAGGAAAAGAAGGAAAAGTGAGTGCTTCATGGAACCATTTTACCTTACAGACTCACTTTTGACAAACTGTACCCACAAATATATATATATATATATATATATTCATGTGCAAATATTCACCAACATAACTGCCATTTTAACTCTTAAAGAAGATTTTGTGTTTTTGTAGTTTGTACTGTCGGCACTTCTGATCATGGCAACCATTTTGGAGCACTGTATGTGTCGAGGTCTGTGTGTTTAATGTTGTTTGTTGTCGAGCAGGACATTGCTGCTGGAACACCACACCCTCAGAGCCCGAGAGGCCTGTAGCTTGATTACAGAGCTGCTCAAGCCGTCCCCAGCCCTGCCCACCCTCACTAAGGCCCAGCCCTCACAAAGCACCAATCAGAGCAGCCGCAGGCCCAAGGCCCAGCCCTCACAAAGCACCAATCAGAGCAGCCGCAGGCCCAAGGCCCAGCCCTCACAAAGCACCAATCAGAGCAGCCGCAGGTCAGCAGCTTTCTGTGCCGTTATTACCTTTAAAAGTATTAAGGACGCTGTGCACTCAAAATATGATTTCTTTATAAGTTGTAAGTTATATTGGTAAATTATAGGTATACAGACGCTGCGACTTTCAGTTGTGATCATTAAGATCATTCATTATTATTTTTTATCCTGAGTTCCTCCAATTGTAGTTGTGTGAGTGCTGGGAGTTGTAGTTGTGTGAGTGCTGGGAGTTGTAGTTGTGTGAGTGCTGGGAGTTGTAGTTGTGTGAGTGCTGGGAGTTGTAGTTTTGTGAGTGCTGGGAGTTGTAGTTGTGTGAGTGAGTGTAACCAGGTCGGAGGGCTGTGTGTGTTCCAGGGCTGCTCCTCACGGCTACAGCAGGCCTGAGGGGAGGAGGGGGAGGGACGCTCTGTTCCACACATCTGCCTCTCCTGGGAGGACCGCAGGAGTACGGAGCATATCTGCCCAGCGTGGAGAACATCAGCTCACCACCCGCCGTATGCACAGACCTGGTGAGCTGTTCTCTGGGGGTTCAGGCCTGGTGCCTTTCTGCTGCTCTGTAAATCATAAATAATAATTTGTTATTTAGTTGAATTTGGCATTTAGTTTATCCAAATCGACTTAGGGTTGATTAGACTAAGCAGCAATGTGGGGTTAAGGGTCTTTACGGATCTTAGTCTTCTGTAAAATATTTCTGTATCAAAAAAACATTGAATAGCCCTCACATATAGGGGTAGCAGGGTATCCTAGTAGTCGGGTGTTTGACTAGTAACTGTAGAATTGCTGTTTCGAGCTCCTGGGGGCACATGAGGCCATCCACTGAGGAGATATTTTAAAAAGTAGTACGGCTTGTTTTTACGATTTGATCAATTGGCAAGTGACTAGAGTAAGACATGTTTAACCTTGAAGCATTAAAAGTGTAGGATGGTATGCTGTAACTCTTTCTGTAACTCCTTGTGGCTCCTGCAGGTGCACTCCCAGATGCCCGTCTGACGAGATGGGGTGTACAAGACACCAGGGGCAGGAGACCGGGCAAAGGTTTGCCCCCTTAATTAGAGCAATTTAATTAACCACTGAAAACATCCTCTGTGTGATTCTGTACCAGTGGGAATATCATGGTGTAATTGTTTCATTGGCTGGATAATGGGAATAGGTTTTGACTAGCTTGGGAATATCATGGTGTCATTTTCTCATAGGCTGGATTATGGGAATAGGTTTTGACAGGCTTGGGAATATCATGGTGTAATTTTCCCATCGGCTGGATAATGGGAATGGGTTTTGACAGGCTTTGGAATATCATGGTGTTATTTTCTCATAGGTTGGATATTGAGAATGGGATTTGACGGGTTTGGGAATGTCATGGTGCAATTGTCTCATAGGCTGGATAATGGGAATAGGTTTTGATAGGCTTGGGAATATCATGGTGTAATTGTCTCATAGGCTGGATGAAGGGAATAGATTTTGATAGGCTTGGGAATATCATGGTGCAATTGTCTCATAGGCTGGATAATGGGAATAGGTTTTGATAGGCTTGGGAATATCATGGTGTAATTGTCCCGTAGGCTGGATGAAGGGAATACGGCCACCCCTGAAGGAGGACAGGATGAGAAGAGAGAGGGAAGTGAGAGAGGAGGTGGAGGAGGAGAGTGATGACGAGCAGCTCCTGAGCCCATGGAACCCTCCTCTGGAGATCCGACGCTTGCTTGGCCTGGACAACCAGGTCAGACTTGACTACACTACACTACACATCTCCATTAACCCCCACAAACATCACTGTAGTCTTCATCTGCATTAACCACCATACACATGACTGTAGTCTTCATCTGCATTAACCACCATACACATGACTGTAGTCTTCATCTGCATTAACCCCCATACAGATGACTGTAGTCTTCATCTGCATTAACCACCATATACATGACTGTAGTCTTCATCTGCATTAACCACCATACACATGACTGTAGTCTTCATCTGCATTAACCACCATACACACCACTGTAGTCTGCATCTGCATTAACCCCCATACACATCAGTGTAGTCTTCATCTGCATTAACCACCATACACATCACTGTAGTCCACTGTCTAGACCACAGATATCAACTCCAGTGCTGGAGGGCCACAGTGACTGCTGGTTTTTAGGTTGTTCCTGGCACCAGTGGTTCATTCAAGTCATTGATTGGCTAAATAATCCACACATCTTGTTCTCAAGGCCACAATTGGCAGCTGATTGAAAGCCCCACAGTCACTGTGGCTCCCTGGGAATTTAGTTTGACACCCCTGCTTTAGATACATCCAGATCCTTCATGTGGGGGGATATGTCTCCTTTACATACCTAATTAAGGCTTAAAGGTTTTTATATTCAATCATAACAATCTCGGCCCTTGCTTATCCCTGGCTTTTTGTAGATGGATAGATCTTCGTAAGTGGTTGAATACTAATGCTCTTCATGGGTGTAAGTGGGATAGGATGTCACCCTGGTGTATGGTGCTCTCTCCTCAGGGCTCTGTGGAAGAGCGGAGTGGAGCTCCAGGGAGTGGAGCTGGAGTCTGGCTGAAGGGGCTGGACAGGGACTCCCCCTCTGAGAGCACTGGCAGTATCCTCAGCAAACTGGACTGGACCGCCATCGAGAAGATGGTGGCCGAGGAGGACCAAGTCTGATCCAAAGATAATTTATATTGTGTGTGACAGTTAAACTGTCACATCTCTCAGGTTTACAGTTGTTGAATTGTAATATGAATTTTTCTATTTTGTTTTGGTACTTTAAGTGCTCTGTACTCTCAGTAAATACTGTAAATGTGATTGTGAGTGTGACCTTTAATGTTTTTTTAATGTGTGATTGAGTATCAGTCACAAAGAATGCCATAAATCTTGCCTTATACAAGGAGCCTGTGGTGGTGCTAGTGCCTTTGGTGTTTCCAATAAAACATTTTAAAACCAACATTTAGCAGATTGGAATGTCCTTAAAGATGGCGGACAGACAAAGTCAGAGGAGATAAAGACTGGAATGAGCCCCAGGCGTTTGCACCAGACCATACTTGTCTGTGCTCAATTGATCTTGCCTCTTGCAATTGAGCCAACCAAGAGTACCAGAAGGCAGGGATTGCCATTTTTTACAGTATTTAATAGGTTCCAATACACCAGACAAGCTCAAAGAGGTGTAGAAAAGTATGTGAACCCAAAACAACTACAAATTTGACCCAGGTCTGGTCAGCACCAGGGACCGGTCAACTCATCACCGTCCTTCTTGGTACTGCTGGAAGTGCCAAATTGCAGGAAGAGGGAGGGGAGCAGGCCAAGCCAAGTGATGCCCCAGGGGACTGGATTGCACCAGGGGCCCTGGCCCTTATCTGGATCCACATCTCAAGCCTCTCCCCCATGATGGAGGTGGTCTTTATGGGGAGGTGAGCCCAAGTGCTGCACAGCACGAAGGCACAGATTTCAGATGGTCATAGACACGTTCCACTACTCCCTGTTCACCCCGATAGACAACCATACAGTATGACTACGAGGGCGACATGGCTCAGGCTGTAAGAGCAGTCGTCTGGCAGTCGGAGGGTTGCCGGTTTGATCCCCTGCCCGGGCTGTGTCGAAGTGTCCCTGAACAAGACACCTAACCCCCAAATGCTCCTGACTAGCTGGTCGGCACCTTGCATGGCAGCCAATCGCCATCGGTGTGTGGGTGTGTGGGTGTGTGTATGAATGGGTGAATGGGTGAATGAGAAGCATTAATTGTACAGCGCTTTGGATAAAGGCGCTATATGAATGCCAATCATTTACCATTTACGACTGGAACAGCCTTCCTCTCAGGAAAGACCCAAAGGCTTTCACAGTGGTTATGCCCCCTTTCACCGATGATAGCAAAATAATCCATGACTGTATCACATGGTACATTGGACAGTTGAGTACTTTGATTGTGCCAAGGGCACCTGGCCGGTAGCGCCATAGGGTGATGCTTGCTATATGATTGGTGATTGAGTTTCCCAGGGTGTGGGAGGGATTAGCCTGTTCGGGATCCACATCCTTCGTGGACATTTTGCAACCCCAGCTGGTTGACCGGGTGTCCATGGACTGCATGCGGAAGCCACATAGGAAAGGTCTTCCTTTGATTCCACTCTGTGAGCTCAGCTGCGGTCTGCAGTGTGAATGAGAGTGTGGCGGGCTGTCTGAGACTACTCCAACCAGGTAACGTTTCTCCCTATGGTTTCTCCACGATTCAAGCAGACTCAATTCCGGAAGTTATGCTGCTTTCCACTTACCATCAGAGATCAAACTTCCATCTCCAAGTGTTCCAGGTGCACAACGCCAAATTAAACAAAAAAACATGGCTGACTATGAATTGGTGGTGTTTATGTGGTAAGTATATAACCACGTGAACAATCCAAATTCTGCACTGACCCAACGGCAGAAATTATACCACTCGTTAACTGTGCTCGTTGACTAACCACATTGGTAGCTAATCTGCAAATGTGGAAATGTGGTATATTTTCAAATGCTTTCACAAATTTTTGGGTATTTTTTATTTTCCTAAATAACGTTTGTGGAGAGAAGATAACTTTCAGAGATCATTTGCCCTTCCCAGCTAACTAATAACATTGGCAACATTGTTTCACATCAATTTGCACGCAGCCTTTAGTATATGAAAGTGTGCTTTATTTTAAAGTCATGCAGGAACAAATACTTGCGTTGCCGTTTAGTTGATGGTTTACTACTTTTGTGTGCCTCCATGGGTTCTGCCATTGTTGTGTGACATGAGACAACTGCTTCTCGTGTCGGGGTAGCATTAGCAGCATGACGGGGCTGAAAAGCAACAGAGCTGCAAAGTGACAGAGCGAAAGCAACAGTTTTGTTTGATTTATTTTGCCTTTATTATTTTAGTTCATTATTTTTGCCAGTCACTCTCGCTCTCGCTCTCTCTGCCTTCCCCCCCCCTGCATTCTGTAATAAAAACGCTGGTGCAATCCGTAATTTCCATATCCCCCAGTGTCTAGCTCGTCTATCCTCTGATATGTGACAGTAGGATTACAGGAGCCATTTCAGAGTGTGTTTGGAACAGGTCACGGGATTGAACATAAAGAGTAGTAGGAGGGACCTTATCTCAGGGTCTTGTGGAAAGTGACGTCCCACAGGCATCCCATGACGGGGTGGCCTGTAGCGTAGTCGTCAAGGTAAATGTAACGTAGTGGTTAAGGTAAATGACTGGGACACGCAAGGTCGGTGGTTCGATCCCCGGTGTAGCCGCAATAAGAACCACACAGCCGTTGGACCCTTGAGCAAGGCCCTTAACCCTGTATTGCTCCAGGGGAGGATTGTCTCCTGTTTAGTCTAATCAACTGTGCGTCGCTCTGGATAAGAGTGTCTCCCAAATGCCAATAATGTAATGTAATGGATCAGTGTTGGGACCACTGCTCTTCCTCGTTTACAAAAACTACCTTGACAGTGACATTGAAAATACTTTTGTTAAATTTCCAGATGTAACTGGGAGGTTTAGGTAACAGTTTGGAATCTAGTAAAGTAATCCAAGAAGATTTAAACCAAATCTAGAAGTTGGCGGAAACCTGGCAGATTGAATTCAGTATAACAAATTGTGGGAAATAGAAACATAAGGCAGAATTTTATGGGTGGTACAAAATTTGAATGTGCTCAAGTCAGAAAGTTGCCATCAAGTTGGAGACCAGGGGGTTGATCAAGGCCTTTCAGGTTCTCATCAATTTTATGTTATGATAGTCATTGTTTAATAAAAGCCAAAAGAGATAAACCCAGTAATTCACTCAACACTGACAGCAGCTAAATAAAAATATTATGAATACATACCAGGATGGTATAAAATGTTTTTTTAATGATGGTGCAGACGTTATATCCGTGAAAAGTAATAGCTCAATCCCAATGTAATCCAATTTCCAATATCTTGATGTAATCCAGTCAAAACACTGAATCATTTTCCACTGCTGTTGTATCCCCGGAAAGAGTATTTGAATTTTGTGTCTTTTTAAACCTGAGGAAAACAAAATGGGGGTAAAAAAAAATTAGTTAAATAATTACTCTCCAAATATTCAGAATATTTTATAACCATCCTCTCCCATCCTCTCCCATTTTCATCCTGGACACAGGAACCATTAGGTCAACACACATTCACTCTCAGAAAGTGCTGTAGCACAGTGCTAACAGCTGAGGGAGCAGATGCTGTAAGATGTGGCTGCCTTACCTTTGAATCGTCTGCATGTGATCGAGGGTCTCAGGGAGAGGCATACCGTAGGTTTCAGGAAGTAGGAGGCTAAGCAACCCTCCCAAAACACAGAGCCCCCCCATTAATATGTACGGCAGGGACTTGGAATAGGTTCCTGCATAACGGAAGAAAAGGTGGAGTTTCCCACTGTCAGGCAAATAAACTTCTGCATTCAGAACACAAATCATTAACAAATTAAAATGGAACAAGGTTTTATCTCTTATTCTTTGATGAGTGGGGTCACCCCTTGTTCAATACTGATGAATGAACAACTGAAACCATGTGAGGAAAAGGTGGACAGCAGGGAATATCAGTCTCACAATAGAGGAGGACACGGAAGAAAAGGAGAAAGTGGAATGCTTATTTAAAGGTAAACACTGGCAGAAAGACAGGCACTGGTGAAAGAAGAAACACTGACTGAAAGTGTGGAGCTGGTATCAAGGCTCACTAACCCAGATAGAGGAAGTAGGGGGCAGCAATGCTGCCCAGCCGAGCAGCCATGGAGCAGGTGCCCACCGCGGTGTTCCTCAGGACTGTGGGGTACAGCTCCGCCGTGAAGGGATACACGATAGTGAAAGCCACTGAGAATCCAAATTTCCCCATCATCTCCAGTGCAATAGATACCAATTTCAAATCTGTCACATAAAGAGAGATGCCAGAACAGAACAATCCAAAATATTGAGACAACAATGGAGTGTGGTTTGTTTGAATATGGTTCGCACAAACAATACTGCGAGTAACAATAATTTACATAAACATATTCTGCTTGAATTTAATTTTTTTACTTCATGAAGTTGTTTAAGTACTGTTAGCCTTTAAAGACCTGCCACAGCAATGTTGCTGTAATAATAAATGTTTGGCCAGTAGGGGGCACTGTGCCATGGAAAATGCCTCATGGCGAGACTGACTAACCTCTTGGTATGAGCAGAGTAAACAGTGGTAGCACTCCACCGAGGAACAACGTAGCAAAGAGGCACAATCTCCTTGAGCACGAGCGAAGTAAGGGCCAGGACAGAATGATGCCCGGGACCTCGACAGCCGCAGAGAGGAAACAGTTCAGGAAGGGGTTACCATGCAGATTGGAGGAGTTCAATGATAAGGCAAAGTACCCAATGGAGACTGCAATCCTGAAAAGATGGGGGGTGGGGGGTAGGGGGATTTTAACAGTTGTTAAAAGGGCAGTTCATCCAAAAATTGAATTAAGTTATGTTTACCCTTACCAGGAGTACTATTTATCATCCAGATAGTTTGATGTCTTGTCTCTTTCCAAATATAATCATATGTCAATCCTCATGGTGTTATTATGGATGCTCATTGAAAACAAATTTCTGTCAAAGTATGCCAACTGTGTATGTCCGTACAAAGTCACTACTGAAGCAGGCCAATATTCTGGTTAAACTGTTAAAACTATTTGAACCAGTGTTTGAAAACAACATTGACATTACATTACATTATATTACAGGCATTTAGCAGACGCTTTCATCCAGAGCGATGTACAACGAAGTGCAAATCAAACACAGAGCAACTCTTTCATAGTCCAAAGAGCATTCCGGGGAAAGCTGAGTAGCTGGCCAAAAATTGGTCCAAGAGAATCTATTAAACTAAGGGAGTTTAGTGATTTCCTCATCTCCTGCAAGAATGCAATGCCCCATGTACAAGGTCTAAAGATTTTAGATGATTGTGAAGAAAATCAAAAGCTACTACAGAAACTTCCTGACTGGGCAACAACCAGATGGAACCGGTATGTCACTAAAGCACTGGATGAAGGGAAGCCATATCCAGGTTTCAAGGAATTCTCAGACTTCGTGGCAGAGGAGGCACGCGTTGCATGCACACAGAACCTGTAAAATTGAAGTTGTCAACAATGACTGACAGGGGTTCAATAGTCAACTGTCAAAGAGTGGTGGGACTAAAAGTGAGAGGGTACCTTTCACAAGAGTGCATTGAGTTACCACCAGTGTACACTCGAGAATACATCCCACTGGATCAAAATAGCATTCCCACTTGTGAAACAGCGAAAGAGTGGAGCCACCTTCGCAGGATAACAGAAGAGATGCCAGATCTATTGAACTGTCCTGTAGGACTCCTAATTGGCTATGATTGCGCAAGGGCCCTGAAACCAAAACAGGTGATATCAGGGGAAGAGTATGATCCATACGCAGTCAAGACTGATTTAGGCTGGAGTATAGTGGGATCCAAAACACCTCGTACTAGTTCAAGGCACGTCAAAGGGTTTTGTCATCGCGTCTCTGTGAAAGAGCTTCCGCCTATTACACCTGCCTCTGTGATTAAGGCATTGGAAACAGATTTTCTAGACACAAACCCAAGAGAAAGGAACATATCCCAAGAAGATATTCAGTTTCTACAGCTACCGAATGGGAAAGTTCAACACAATGAGAAAGGACTGGAAAGAGCGTCCACAGCTTCCGAACAACAAGCAGCTCGCTATAGCCCGATTGAAACACCTCAAAATAAAACTAGAGAAAAGTCCCAAGTACAAAGAAGACTATGTGAAATTCATCAACAGTGTCTTCAAAGATGGTGATGCAGAAGAAGTAAAGATCTCACCGAAAGAGGGCAATACATGGTACATTCCACACCACAGGGTGTACCATCCTAGGAAGCCAGAAAAAATCAGTCGTATTTGACTGCTCCGCCAGATACCTTGACACCTCTCTAAATGATCACCTACTCACAGGACCTGACTTAAGTAATGCTCTGACTGGGGTGCTGTGTAGATTTCGTGAGCACCAAATTGCAATCATTTGCGATGTGGAAAAGATGTTTCACCGCTTCCATGTTAGCCCAGAAGATAGGGATTTCATGAGGTTCCTGTGGTGGGAAAATGGGAACACAGAAATAGAGCCCAAGGAATATTGCATGCGAGTGCACATCTTTGGAGCCACATCCTCTCCAGGATGTGCCAACTATGGCATGAAATATCTGGCCAGTAAATATGAAAGGGACTACCCACTGGCAGCGAGCTTCATTCGAAAGAATTTCTACGTGGATGATGGGCTTATCAGCTTAGAAACAGTCGAGAAAGCCAAGCAGCTAGTCAAAGAAGCACAAGAAATGTGTGCGAAGGGAAAGCTACGCTTGCACAAATTTGTGTCCAACAGCAGAGAAGTCTTGGATGCGATTCCAGAGAGTGAATGTGCCAGCGTTGTGAAGGATGTAGATCTGAACTACAACGAGCTTCCAATGCAGAGTGTACTGGGGGTAAAGTGGAACAAAGAGACAGATGCGTTCTCATTCAATGTTATCCTTAATGAAAAGGCAGCCACACGATGAGGAATCCTATCAACAGTCGCCAGCGTGTATGACCATTAGGATTTCTCTCTCCCTACATCTTGAATGGGAAAAGACTGCTTCAAGAGATGTGCAAGCGGGGAGTTAGTTGGGATGATCCTCTCCCTCCTGAACTACAGCCAAAATGGGAAACATGGCTCCATGACTTGGAGAATCTACATAAAATCCAAATACCAAGATGCTTCATTCCTAAGAACCTTGGCACAATCCAAAACATTGAGCTGCATCATTTCTCAGATGCTAGCAATAACGGTTATGGGCAATGCTCATACATCAGGATTGTTGCTGATGAACAAGTGCATTGTGCACTGGTCATGGGCAAGGCCAGAGTGGCACCCATTACATTACATTACATTATTGGCATTTGGCAGACGCTCTTATCCAGAGCGACGTACAACAAAGTGCATACCCATAACCAGGGATAAGTTCGCTGAAAGACCCTAGAGGTAAGTACAATTTCAACTGCTACCTGTACAACAAAGATAAGATTTTTTTTTTTTTTTTGAACAAACAAACAAACAGAGCAAAAGTCACCAAAGTTAACCCATAAATGTTGTCACCATACCACGCCTCGAGCTCACTGCAGCTACAGTCTCCGCTGCGGTAAGCAACACTCTTAGAGAAGAGCTCGAACTGAAAATAGATCGGGAGTTTTTCTGGACAGATTCACAGGTAGTGCTCGGGTATATCAAGAACGAAGCCTAGCGCTGTCATGTGTTTGTCGTTAACCGTGTCCAGAGAATCAGAGAGACAACAGATCCAAGTCAATGGTTCCACGTCGAAACAAGTCAAAATCCTGCAGACCATGCATCTAGGGGTCTCACGGTGGCAGAGCTCATGGATTCAAATTGGCTCATAGGACCTAAGTTCTTATGGGAACGAGAGATTGTCACGAACCAAAAATCCCCAGAGCTTCTTGTAGGGGACCCAGAGGTAAAAGTCCTGAAAACAGAAGCCTCTGAAACAGACAGCTTCCTCGAAAGGTTGTCAAGATTCTCAGATTGGAATACAGCCCTCAACGTTACCGCTCGGATTCAAAGACTGGCACATAAAGACCGGTCAGGGCCTATTAGTGTAGAGGAAAGAAGACTAGCCGCTCTTGCGCTCATCAAGGCAGCACAAAGAGAAGCCTTTGAGAAAGAGCTGAAATGGCTTAGTCACAAATCTGATAAACTGCTAAAAACCCACAAGATACACCAACTTGATCCCATCCTTGAAAATGGTCTGCTCAGGGTTGGAGGGCGGTTGAGAAGATCTTCCGCATCACTTGAGTTGAAACATCCAGTGATCCTTCCTAAGGAAGCTATCGTCACACAACTCATACTCGATCACTGTCACAAGAAAACTCAGCACCAAGGCCGAGGGCAAACGTTGAACGAACTCAGGGCCAGCGGATATTGGATAGTAGAAATGTTGGAGGATCTCACGACTGACGCCTTTTTAAATGCTTTGAGATGCTTCATAGCAATCAGAGGAGCGGTAAGACAGATCCGATCTGACCAAGGGACGAATTTCGTCGGGGCAAGGAATGAGCTAGAGAAAGGTCTTAGGGAACTAGACAAAGAGAGGATCTCTACCTATCTTGCAAGAAAACAATGTGACTTCCTTATGAATGTTCCTGACGCAAGCCACATGGGAGGTGTTTGGGAGCGCCAAATACAGACAGTAAGGAGCGTGATGAGCTCTGTCCTGGCACAAGCTACTGGAAGACTAGATGACACCTTTTGTAAATGAAAAGCAAGAGAACAGAAGAGCAAAGACGAGAGGGTGTGAAAGTGAATGTAACTACTCCTTGAGTTTGGTCACAAGGCGCACACGTTTTTCAAGGTGTTTGCCGACGAAAGAAGACAATAAAACCTCAGACGTGAACATCAGTCGATGCGTGGGTGTCTGTGCTAGAGAAAAGGACCTTTGGGAGCAGTTATACAGAGACAAGTGTGACGAGGACAGTTTGGTTCCTAGCATGACCATATAGATAAAACTTGAACCCTTGAAGAATACATCAACTTACCAACTAGCATACCACGGTTGGCAGCTAGAATACCCAGAGTACAACAATACTATATATAAAACTATATATAAGTTCCATTATAATCTATGGCATGCACAAAGCTAAAGACACTTCGCCCAAGAATATTGGCATGTTTCGTTGAGACTTATAAAATTATAAAATATAAAATATACAGTAGGCCTATGTTATGGGTAGCTTTACTTCATTTTTGCTGCATTGAGGCTTTAGACATCAGTTTCAACTTTTGCAAATAAATAAGGGTTACACAACAGCAAATCTTTTACTGCATTTTTAGCTATTTATTAGTCCAGGGTTTCGTGACACTCACCACACAAAGCTCAGCATGATCGTAATCCAGCGGATGTTCTTGGACTTCACAAGATCACCGACGTTGTGACGGCTCAATTTTTCTGTCTTGTTTTCTGTCTACAGTAACACGTGTCACAACAAATGCGTTTAATTTAACCCATTTCAGACTCCCAAAACAAATTGTCAACTATCCAAAATATATTTATTATCACATGGAGATAGTGAGGTTCGAACGGACATATCAGTGTTCAACACTTCTTTTGCCCATAACTGATTATGGCATTCATGGCATTCATTCAAGTTTTGACAGACACGTGTGTGATTATTTAGCAGGGCTTGTGTTCAGCAGCCTATTTTAAGTTTGGTCGCTAGCTGTTTCTGACAGAAACCATGGCAAAGCACACAGCTGCTGGCAAAGATGGCATTTGATCGAGATGTGATGGATTGGCCACTGATGCATGGAGGCCCATATTCATGTTGACGTAAGGGATGAGTGAAATTCTCAGCTTGTGTGAGGCCCTGAGCATAGATGTGGACAGGGGAGTGCAAAATTGCCCCAATTTGAGTTTAACACTTGAGTGATATCCCAATGAAAACTGTTGATTACTTCTCTTTACAATGGAAAAAAGCCATTGATGGAGCTTCTGGAGATGTCAGGCCATAAAGCAGGTTGAGAAACAAGTCTAAAAAAGACATACCCCAACGCTGCATAGATTCATTGTCACTCATCTTTTTTCAGTTTTCATGGACATTGGTCCCCGTAATGTCCTTGGAGACATTAGTCTGGGACCAAAAGCTTGATGACCAAAATGCTCATTAAAATGTGAACAACACTGTGACTGGATAGTACAGGCAGTTCCAACTGTGGAGAATTAGCAGGACCTGGAGAGGCTGAAAGATGACCTCTGGAGCTGTGACTCTGTTCTTCCTGGCAGCGGCTCTCAAAATGGCCTCCGCCTCCTCCACCCGGCCCTGAGAGAGAAGCCATCGAGGGGACTCCGGGATCAACCTGTCCCAACATAAATGCTGTCAGTTCCACACATCAAGTAGTGAATACTCAAATGATAGCCAATACCCACCTGAATGGCACTTGTATCATGCACCTACCTCCAAAGAGGGAGATAGAAAACTCCTGGGACATTGATGGCAATCAGCAGCATTCTCCAGTCTCTGATGAAGAAGGCTGCCAGCGGAAGCAACATGTAGCCGATGGCAAAGAAAATGGAGATACCCACAGTGGAGTATATGGTCCGAAGACATGGAGTCAAAATTTCTGCTCCTTCAGACAATATGTATAGGGAACAGGAAGTCAATTTCAGAGAAAACTGCAGACTGTAGGATTAATATAAAACATTATGAAAGAATACCTGAATAATCACCACTGTCCCACATGATCCCGTGAGCAAGTACACTTACCTGTGAAGCACTGTAACTATTTTATGCATTGGAGGCTATACTGTCCTATTAAACCTGGCATGAATACCATTCAGATTTGAGTGTATGATCAAACCTGCAATCTTCTGTGGCATTTATCAAAGTTGTATGCACACACTTCCATTGATAAATAGTGTACACAAGCCCACAATACAAAAAACAAAAAATCGCAAAGACTTTTTAATCACCTATTTGGACTTACAAATATACACTGATGAGCCAAAACATTATGAAACATGGGGCGGCCTGTAGAGTAGTGGTTAAGGTCCATGACTGGGACCCACAAGGTCAGTGGTTCGATCCCCAGTGTAGCTGCACAGCCGTTAACCCTGCATTGCTCCAGGGGAGTATTGTCTACTGCTTAGTCTAATCAACTGTGTCTGCCCAATGCCATTAATGTAATGTAATGTTATGACCACCTGTCTCATATGCTGTGGTCCTCCATGGAGGCATGGACTCTCCAAGACCTCTGAAGGTGCTTGGTATCTGGCACCAAGTCGTTAGCAGCAGATCCTTTAAGTCCTGTAGGTAGCGAGGTGGAGCCGCCATGAATCGAGCTTGTTGTTCCAGCACATTCCACAGATGCTTGATTGGATTGAGATTTGAGATCTGGGGATTTTTTAATAGCCTTCATTGCCCTTGGACATCGATGAGCCTCGGGTGCCCAAGTCCTGTCGCCAGTTTGTGGTTTGTCCCTCCTGGGACCACTGCCAGTGAGTACTCACCAATGCTGACCGGGAGCACCCTTTTCAAAGTCGCTCATGTCTTTACGCCTGCCCATTTCTCCCACATCCAACTCCTCGACTACTGGAACCAACTTACTGTGTAATATATCCCAAACCTTGACATGCGCTGTTGTTACCAGATAATCAGCGTTTTTCACTTCATCTGTGAGTGGTCATAATGTTTTGGCTCTTCGGTGTGTTCATTGTAAGGTGTTCAGCCAAGTAGTGGTGGATGAGTGCCAGATGGTCCCAAAAAAAAAATATATATATTTTTTTTAATTGCACTTATGATGACTGTATGTTTAGAACAGCACTTCATGTGTATTTTACTAGTTATGGATGTGTTGCTTTAACCTATGCACTTGTAAGTCGCTTTGGATTAAAAGTGTCTGCCAAATGACTAAAATGTAAATGTAAATGTAGTAGGAGAAGCTGACCAGTAAAACTGGGCCTTCAAAACAGGAGAAAATAATGGAGGGGGTCATGAAAAAAAGTTGTTGACAAAATAACTATCAGATGGCAAAATGTCACAATTACTTTTTTTTGCAATTAACATACCGTATATTGAAGAACAACAACACAGACTCATAATTACCTAGGACAAATGCTATCAAAAAGGTATTAAGTCCACCCATTCCAACAAAAAAGAAAAGAGCGGAGAACATAAACCAGGATGTGGACAAAATCAGGATGAATGTGAACAAAGTGTGAAGTCCAATTGTTCCAAACAGAACAATTTTCCTCCCAAACCTAGGAGAAAGACATAAAACAGTCTGTGAAAGAAAGCTCCCCGTACCTATTTTTAAGTATTCTCTCTATTCATTGGTTAGATAGTTTGACAGTTAAAAAGGCTCCTTCTTGTTTTCATATCTGAATTAATTACATATAGTCTAACAGGCATTACTGGTTTTTCTATAATGTCTGTAGGATTCCATGTGAAACTAAATTTGAACATTCAAAAATGTACCTGCTTCATTGGAACACACTGAAAACAATTTATTTAAAGATCTATGGCATAAAATAATTTTTCGTGTTTTAAAGGTGAATATGCTGCATAGTATGCCTCTAAACTAACATGAAATAAGATGTTTAGCTACAAACTGAGACCAGCCTGTTTTTATTTTACCTGTCAGACAGCTGCCCAGAAATAAATGATCCAGCTAAGATGCCAAAGAAGCATGTGGAGGTGATCACGGGGACCTTCCAAGCATCACTACATACCAGATCCCACTGAGGACAGAGCACATATTTACTGGACAAGTTAGACTTTCACAAGTTAACATACAGTATGTACATGCTGTTATACTTTTAATTTCATGGTCATACTTTACAATAAGGTTCATAAATTGGCTACACGCATGACAGCTTAGAGATGACAATTGAACGTGGGAGGGGGCGGAAGGAGATGGAGAAGTTGGAGGTGACCTCAGTCCAGCGCCAGACTCTGTTGGGATTTACCACACAGGCTGTACAGGCTGCAGCCTAGGGCCAAGGCAACCATCGATCTCAGTTACCGATGATGTTGTTTGGTTGACTAGTTTTATTGTTGTCATGATCCTGATTTGTGTCTGTTAGTTTATTTGGTATTTTTGCAAATGGATTATTTTTCATATTCATGTCTGGTTTTCTGTTCACATTCATTAGTCTTTTCACCCGTCTTCCACTGTGATGTCTGTGTCTGAATGTTTTCTTATCCCGAATCACTCTCCTGTCTGCGTGCTTCACTATTCGGGTGGTTTCGGAATTTTCCGGTTTCCCACCCACGATTCCTTCTGTTTCGCTTTTCTTGCTTCCTGCTTTCTCTCCATTTCAGGGTTTCACTAATATACTAATCCCAACTAACATATAATTTGCATAGCTGTCAACTCCCACGCTTTCGGTGTGAGACACACGCATTTGCATGTGCGTGTGAAAACAGGCTAATGCGTGTGTCTCACGCCGAAAGCGTGAAAGTTGGCAACTATGCATTTGTACATTACTAATTATATTAACACACTAACATGTTCGTCGAACTAACAAACTAACATTCACTAGTTTTGGGTATTTGTAATTTAATCACGAAACCAAGACTAACTCTACCTCTACTTCAAAACTGCTCTATAACTCCACCTCCCTGTTCTATCCCTAAATTGCTTGCCTTGATTCAGCGAAATGTTCGCACCTGCTCTCCCCTATCACTACGTTCCTTAACTCTGCAATCGTCTACTCCCTAGTCCGGAGCCGTTTGTATTACATGTGTGCCTTTGTGAATCGAGTCCGCATTTTCGTTTCCCCCTCGTTATTGTATTATTGGCCGTTCATGTTTCTCACCTGATGTTCATGTGTTACACCGCCCTCACTCCCATGCCCCGCCTAGGTTGTCTCATTTATACATGTCCTTCGCAGTTGCAATTCGCTAGTTCGTCCTATCATGTTTTTGAGTCCCGAGCCCTGATATTCGTTTACCCTTGTTCTAGCCTCCTTGTTCCCGAGCCCTTGCGGCATTCTGTCGGGTTGGTTTTTGTTTTCTGCTTTCTTGTTTGACCCCTGCCTGTTTTTTGAGCACGTTTTTGTACTTTCGCCTGTTTGGACTGACCACCTGGTTTTTGAACTTGTGATTACCCTGTCTGCCCCTTAATCTGCCTTAATTAAAACCTGCTATTTTTTTCAACACCCCTGAGTCTGCTATTGGTTTCTTTTTTTATACATACACATTGACACGCATTCGCCTGCCCAAATTATTTTAAAACTCCTAACAACGATGTTGCCGCATTAACAGTAGCCTACCCGCAGAGGAGATGGATACCCAGTCAGATAATGGGCTTACTAAAAGCGCAGAAGAGATGGACGCTGCAGCGAAGATCTCACTGGTGTCTACAGAAGGCTTTACCGCTAGTGAATTGCCACTTGGCCAACCCACCAAAACAGATGAACTTCTCCGTAGTAGACTAGTTATGCAACTACGTATGTAACTTAATTAGTTCATACCAATTCATGAAACCTTATTGTAAAGTGTTACCCATTTAATGAATGAAACCCCTGTGCTGGCAATATTCATAATTTTTTTGGGTAATATTAAAAACTGGACCATTGTGTAAAGTAAACTATCTTGCCTTTTTAAATATGTTGCTGTCATATTTTATGTGCATTACTGCAATTAAAGTAGGCTAAGTGTTCTGTTCATCCAGTGTAATCTTAATTATTATGCAATCTGTATGACGATCCTACCCAACTCCTTCTGAAATAGTCCTGTCCCGCCTGGACTATTGCTATTCTCTGCTGGCTGGCCTTCCAGCATCTGCCATCAGACCCCTACAACTGATACAGAATGCTGCAGCCCGTCTGGTATTCAATATGCCCAGACATTCACATGTCACCCCCCCTGCTCAGCAACCTCCACTGGCTGCCTGTTATGGCTGTTAAAACTTTGGTGCTCGCGTACCAGGCAGTTAAGGGATCATCCCCTTTATATATTCAATCACTTATCAAGACCTATACACCAGCAAGACCCCTCCGTTCTGCCACTTCGTGCCGTCTGGCGCCTCCCCCTCGCCACACCTGCACTTCTCGCTCGTGACTGCTGTCTGTCCTGGTCCCACGGTGGTGGAATGACCTCCCGGTGGATGTCAGAACGGCAGAGTCTCTGACCTCCTTCAAGCGCAGACTGAAGACCCATCTCTTCAGACTACACCTTTCCCTCCCCAACTCATAATCACCGTGATTAGCCTTATATATGCCATAGACTGTAATGGCACTTATATAGTTGTATAGATATTGTTGTTTTTTTATTAGCAATTGTATTGTTGTACTCAGGGTATTCTAGCTGCCAACTGTGGTATGCTAGCTTGGAAGTTGATGTATTCTTCAAGGGTTCCGATTATATCTGTATGGTTACACTAGGACTCGGAACTGTCCTCTTCGCACTTGTGTTTGATCCGCAGTTCGTTGTACGTCGCTCTGGATAAGAGCGTCAGCTAAATGCCATGTAATGTAATGTAATGAAATTAAATATTCCAGCCTCTTCAGTCGCGTGTATGTACTTACCTCGGACACTATGGTTGAAACGTAAATTGATTTGTCGTATTCCCACCCATCCTTACAGCTTTCTTGCTCTATTTCAGTAACATTCACGTCAATTCCAGGCACGGATCTATTGTCCGAAAGACGTTGTATTACGTCCAGTTTGTAACGGGTGCATTTGTTGTATCGCATCACTCCTTTGTCTTCTTCCAGTGGAATAGAATAGTTTATCCATTCCGCGCTAATATTGGCATTTGATGGTATCGCGCAGTGGTGAGCTGGCGTGTCAGCGAGGAACACGATGGAAAACAGTGACAACCCGTTTGGTATTGCGCTTATACAGAGGAGTAACATAATCCGTTTTTGAAAAGATCCCCATTCTCCCAGAAATGTGGTCACGTCGTCATAGTCTGAAGCTTGCATGGTAAACACAAATGATTGCAGCCAAAACAGATAATACAGGCTACTAACTTCAACTGCTGCTTTTAAAAACAGTAAAAGCTAAATATTTTAATCCGAGGGCGTTTCCTGTCAAGTGGCATATTTACCCCCTTGCAAGAAATAATTCACGTGATCATATTATTGCTGAATGATGTGGACCGAAAAAGTATGATTTACATCAGGTTAAAGTGCACAGGCATTCAAGCAATTTACGTGGCTGGATTTTTGCTAACCAAATTCTAGATGAAGATAGACTGAGGTGCTTCCATTCGAAAGGCATATCAGTTTTTCTAATGAGTGCACTACTTAATTCAACAGTTGTTTATTATATTTATACATACAAACTGATACACATTACAGCAAAATGTGATGGTAAAATGCATCCAAATGCCCCTTCCCATCCAAATGTATTCATTTTGAAAATGATTGAAATAACGAAAACTGTGATTACACCTGTTTACCTAATATTCTGTCTGAAAACTGCTATTACGATATAAGTAATAGCAGTTACCCCTCACATTTGGATTGATACCCAGATAAGCGGCCAAAGCTGTCACAGCAGGATTGAATAAACTATCAACTTAATTTCAGGATTATCATTATTTTTATTAAGCATTTTGGAAAGGCTAATTGATTACACATTCATTATCTTTTTAGGCAGAACATTGTGATTGTTGGTTAAGAGTAAAGCACTTGAAATTTACTCCCCATTCTGATTTAATTTGTTTATACATTATTTTCAAGAAGCATTTCTTCAAAAGTATTCATAGGGAATTGTATAAGAAATGAAATCATGATGACAAAAATGAGTAGTGCAGGACTGTGGTCATGTTTGGTGCCCCAAAACGATGGATTTGATCTTTTAAAGAACTGAGCTGCACAGAAAATAAGACAAATACAATTAAACTGGGGTTTTAGGGCATCCACATGTTAGCAGGGGGATCTTAAAGTGGGTGTTTTGATTTACATGTGTTTTTACCAAACATACTTCGATTAAATAAAATCAAAGTATCTCGTTTGGATCGTCTATAGCCGGGCTTATAAAAAAGAGACAATGTTCTTTTTACCCCATCAGGGAAGAAGGCTCGCACCTTTGATCTGGAGGCTATCTTTGAGCAGACCCGGAGAACAGCAATCGAAAGGAGCAATAGAGCGTTAGGTGAGTGAGATTCTATGCATTTGAGCACAGTGTGAGTGTAGCTAACACAGTTGTGTGCGTGTGTGTGTGTGTGTGTGTGTTTGTGTGTTTGAGTGTGAGTGTAGTTAACAAAATTGTGTGTGTTTGTGTGTGTTTGTGCGTGTGCGCGAGTGTCTATGTGTGTGAGTGTGGTTATAGTTAACACAGTTGTGTGTGTATGTGTGTGAGTGTGGTTATAGTTAACACAGTTGTGTGTGTGTGTGTGTGTGTGTGTGTAGTTAACACAGTTGTGTGTTGCCTAGAGGAAAGACGACAGGATGAAGCCCAGCAGAAGGAAGCAGGGAGTTCTCAGAAGAGCAAAGTCAGACCGGTAGCTGCATCCACCTGCAGGGACAAACCTGCAGCAAAAACCTCAAGGTAAATCATTTAAATGTGCTTCAACACGGACAGTTAACGCCAGGATATAGGCTGCTTGTACAGGTTGTGAAACCTGGAAGTGAAATGGACAAGGTTGTTTTCAAGATTTTGAGATGAAAGAAAGCAAACACCCTTTCATGAAGGCTTTGTAGGTGGTTTGGTACTTTGCATGTAAAAAAAAGGTCCTTACTCACCTTGATAGAAGTTATGCAGTCGACTGCAGCCTGTTTCAGGCATATGTTCAAATCTCCATTATCCTGAATTGAGCAGAAATGCAGAAATTATTATTTGCATTCTGAGTTGGGGAAAAAGGTTGATTGCCTTGATAGAACTTGAATGTAAAACCTTATAAGGTAAATGTAAAACCTGGGCGACCGGTTAAGATACATGATTGGGACACACAAGATCGGTGGTCCCCGGTGTAGCCACAATAACATCCGCCCCTTGAGCAAGGCCCTTAACCGTGCATTACTCCAGGGGAGGATTGTCTCCTGCTTAGTCTAATCAACTGTACGTCTGTCTGGATAAGAGCTTCTGCCAAATGCCAGTAATGTATAATAGCCCTTCAGGTTTTTCTACCCAAATAGTTGTCCTCACAAACATGTATTTTCTTCTCCTCAGAAAATAGGATTTTTCTGCCAAGATAAATGTCCTCACAAAAAGGGGTTTTTCTGCGCAGATAACAGTGTCCTCACAAAATGGCCGCATTGCAGTTGGAGAATAGCCACTGACGTCCTGTCTTCCTGCAGGCCGCAGGAGAGTAGCAGCAGTGGGGACAGCAGCGATAGTGGTTCTGATTCCGACTCCAGCTCCGACCTCATTGGCCCCCCCATCCCCTCCAAGCTTGCTACCCACGGAGATCCCGACGACATTGTGGGCCCCCCACTTCCTCCGGGGTACAGAGGCAGTTTGGCGGACGATGATGATGACGAGGAAGACATGCAGGACGAAGACGATGACGTATGCGTGGTTTGGTATCGTCCTGGCTAAATGTTACAAACTGGTTCATTCATAACATTCATAAACTATACATTCAAACTTTAAATGCTTGAAGTGCAGGTCTATGGCATGCTTTGATATAGCAGATTTGGTGGTTCTTGTTCACATGATTAATATGTGCTTGTTGACTTTGCATAAATGTTAAATGAAATGCATTGGTTCTACCATTGTATTGTAAGCCAAGTTTACATCATGGCAGGGCCGCGAGGCATGATTCTTGGTGCCCATATTGGTGGCCATTTTGTTTAGTTTTTTTGTTCCTGGGTTCAATTGCTGTACGCCATTTGTATTTATTACTGTGCATTCTGGGTATTGAAGTAAAGTTTACAAGCCCATCGATGTTCTCTTTTTTTCCTTTCTCACAGAACCCAGTCAAAAGAATTCCAGACACGCATGAAATCACACTGCAGCATGGCACAAAAACGGTAAGACATCCTTTCATACTGTAAAAGCCATGCCAGGAGATTCAGTCATTGACTCCAGGGAATCATTAGCTACAAAACCTGTTTGCATGTTCTGTAATGTTTACCTTTATCAGAATGTTTACCTGTGACGGAATGTTTAATGTTTACCTTTATCAGAATGTTTACCTGTGTCCGAATTATTCATGTTTACCTTTGTCAGAATGTATATCTGAGATGGAATGTTTACCTGTGGCTGAATGTTGAATGTTTACCTGAGATGGAATGTTTACCTCTCACCTGTGACACTCAGGTATCCGCTCTGGGCTTGGACCCCTCGGGTGCTCGGCTGGTTACCGGGGGATACGACTATGATGTGAGATTTTGGGACTTTGCCGGGATGGATGCTGCTCTGCAGGCCTTTCGATCCCTGCAGCCCTGTGAGTGGTACGTTCAGTTATGTATTTTTCAATATTATCTAAATATTTTTTCTGTATCTATTAGCAAGACTCCATGTGTCACACCCTTTGTTAGTTTGTTTCTTTGCAAGTGTTGGTTTAGCTTAGCTATGTATTGGTAGCTGCATCTCTTTCAGGTTAGCTAGTTGGCCGCACAATTACGTACTTGATAGCTGCATGTTGAAGAGCCATGAAGAGCCATTTCTCTCTAAGATGAAATTGTCGATCCAAGTTTTTGCTTTTCTTGATTATTTATTTCTGCAAAATTGGCAATGACCGAAATATTGTTCCATTTAAGTTTCCCCAGTACAATTGTACACGGTGGTCTCTCTAGTTCTGCTGTAAATGGCAGCTTCTCTCTCTCTCTCTGATCTCCCTACAGCCACCAGATAAAGTCCCTGCAGTACAGCGTCACGGGCGATGTCATCCTGGTGGTTGCAGGCAGTGCTCAGGCTAAGGTCCTGGACCGGGATGGCTTCCCGGTTCTGGAGTGCGTGAAGGGGGATCAGTACATCGTGGACATGGCCAACACGAAGGTACGGTCATCGCCAAGAGGGTCCCTTTCACCCATAGAAGAGTAGGACCAGGGGGGCAATGTCGTATCGCAAACCTCTCTTGATATTATCTGAGGATTCGACCTGACGACATCGGAACCAATCGGATAACACGCTGGACAGACATCTTCCTTTCTGGAAAATAATTTGTCAGTATTTCTAAATGGCATTTTGTAAAACTTAGTTATTTGGCATACAGCTTTTCTCATAATGCATGGAAACTACGAGCACTCTTGTTCCTTCCCAGTGTCCTTTGCGATGGGTCATTGGTTTTCCACCAAGAGGAACAATTTAGAGGCGGGATGCACCAGTGAAATGTTCTTGAAATGGAGACAGAGCGAGTGATATTTGGTCCCAGAATGACAACGCTCGCTCTGTTTGTTGTCTAGACTTCATTGAAACAAACGTGTTCTATAGATTTATTTCTTGTCATTCGGCTGTTCATTTGCTAATGTTGCTTCATGTTTGGATTGGGTGTAAGTCAAGACCTGTTATAACAGTAGTGACCAGTACTTCCGCATTTGAATGTGTAGTTAGGAACATTGAAATGACATTTTTCTGGTCTTACAGCTTAAATGGTTAATATGTGTTCTGTTGCTTTATTCTCTGACATATTTCCATTGCCAGTGAAACGCTATTGAAGTGAGACATTTTTCTGACCCCTGAAACAGGGTCACACTGCAATGTTGAACAGTGGCTGCTGGCATCCAAAGATCAAGGAAGAGTTCCTGACGTGCTCAAACGATGGGTGTGTAAGAAGTCATACCCATGTAATCACCATGCATGAATATAATCCCACAATGAGTGCTAATAAGTGCTATTACCAGGCATGTCCTCAAAGTGGCACGGAGACGAAAATGAAATTCATGATTCAATTGGCACTTTATCATTTAATTTTCATGTTTTTCATTGCGTTTATTGCACCGTTCCACAGCCAGGCACTTATTCATGTATGTTTAAACCCCTCCGCTCCCCTCAGTACGGTGCGTACCTGGGACCTGAACTCGGAGAAGAAGCACAAGTCCGTGTTCAAGCCCCGCTCCCTGCAGGGTAAGAGGGTCACCCCCACCTGCTGCTCCTACAGCCGGGACGGAAAGCTCATTGCGGCCAGTCGTAACTGTGATATTCCACAGAGTATCTGAACTGGAAGAGGTAGAGACAGAGACAGACATGGGTAGAGCAGTACACCAGTACAGCCAGGAGGGGGCGTTTGGCTCTGAACCGGAGAATAGGCCCATGGACACTCACAGAGGCCCCGAGGATGACACGACTGACCTTCCTGAGCCAGAGGGTGAGTCCAAAACTCTGCCTTCCAGGCGTGTTTAGACTGTTGGTATAACAGCATAACAAACATATTTATCTGAAAAAACACAAGGCTGCAATTTGTGCTGTCTTTGCGGCTTCCTCTCCCTGATATGGAACGTCTGAAAATGTATCTTGTTAAAGTCGAGGTTTACACAGATGAGTCACTTCAGCATAACAGGCAACTTGCTGGCATCAGATTAACCAGCAGGGGTCGCCTAACAGCTGGGCCTCATCTTGCAACAGCGACCCCCAATGGCTGATGCGGGACCTGCAAGTGCACATGGTCATGATTTGTTTTGACAAAGATTTTTTAATGCTATTTTATTTGCTCGCTCTTATTTTATCTCTGTGAAACACCTTGGTTTTTTATTTGCAATAAGTGCTAAATGTTTACGTTTATTGCTTGCTCTGCTCTTATTCTCCTTAGCTACTATCAATTTCTCAATTCATTAGTGGCCCACTTGACTCCAATAGGACACCAAATTATATTTTAATTATACCAAATTATAAAATAAGTCCTATTCGTTTTCATTTAATTCATTAAATTCTGGTTTGAGACATTCTGACTTAAGCTTCAGGTATTCTGCTATGCCTCAAGGACCGTACATTAAATATTGATTGCAAGGATTTGAATGGCATTAATCCTTCTAGGTTCTTTCATTCCAGCAATCGCTTAAAATGTGCTGTTGTCAATGGATAAAACTGTGCACATTTAGTCAGTGACATTGAAAAGGCAATACTGATATTCTATGAATTGTAATGTTACATTTGATATGTGGTGAAAATACATGTGGAAATGAGTCAGGCCTGTGTGTAGTTGCGCTTTAATGGTGGAGCCCGTGGCGGTGGCTGGAGGCCTCCACTGCCGATGTTCTCCTGGTCCGGCAGGGTTTGTAACGCTGTGGTCCTGTAGGTGAGAGCAGGGGAGAGGACGCTGTGTACACTTCAGGCTCCGCCTCCTGCATCTCAGTCCAGATCAAGACCGTCTCCCGGGGGCCGAGGCCTGCCCATGAGCAGGTATGACTCAGCCGGGGACCGTCAACTCCGGCCCTCAAATCCAAATCCAGCCCGGGTTTTCTTATCTCCCGGGTAATTACTGCTAATGATTGGCCGGACAGTCTTCACACCTGACTCCCAGGGTTGCTGATCCCTGCAGTTGGCCCAACTCCAAATGAAAAACTCTTCAGTAGTAATGGACCAGTTTTTAATTATTTGAAGAGTCGGTTCTGTAATGTTTTGGAATGTTTTTTTCAAAATTCTAATGTTTGTATTTCTACATTCTAATTTGATCAATTCTATAATTGCTTTCAGTTGCCAGTAGCTATTGTTACTACAGCATTCTAACGTCCAGTAAAGAAGATTCTAATCACATATTTGTAATACCCTCACACCCTCAAGGGCCATGTCTAATATTAACTGAGCTACATTTAAGTTGTTGAATAAGGAAGAAGTGCAGCCCCTTGCATTTAGGTCTGTTCCCCTTTTTGCATTCATGTTCACAGACACTGACCCTGGCGGATCAGGTGTCGGACAGAGAGGAGACCGAGGGAGATTCATCTCAGTTCAGTGCTTTTCGTTTTTCATTTTTTTCCCCGTCGTTCAATGAAATGATCATACTTCTCACATAGTATAGTTAGAAAATGTCATGCATGAAAGATTTAATATGATGCCATACTATGACACCACTGTAATAGGACGTGACTGTACCCTAGGTGTGTATGGAACCGAAGTTAGTCTTATGTAGCTTGGACAGATGCAAAGCCTCCTCCTGTGAGATTGTGTCCCCAAATGTTTTTAATCGGAAACTAAAGGATTCAGCCTCCCACTGAGAAGGAGGTTCATTATAACAGACTTAAAATAAGGTGATTCTGCTTCACTTGGTGCTGTCATAGCAGCCATGTTTATTTGATCAGTGGTTGCTGTATTTCGTGATCTGTGCTTTTTCCAAATTGTCTTCACACCTCTACAGCCAAACTAGTGTCGAGGTTCCAGACCCTGACCCTGCCCCTGCCCAGGAGCCAAACATCCAGGCGGGCCCTGTGCCAGGCCTGCATCCTGGGCCTCAAGTACCGAGTTTCCCCAGCAGCAGCACCTCGCAGCTGGGGAGGGGCCCTGAGGCGCTGCCTCCTCCAGCAGCAGCAGACCCCTTCAGGCAGCTGGTCCAGGATCAGATGTTCAGATTGGTGCAGGTGAATGTAACTGCACACCACTGAAAAACTACACATTGCACATGAAACATTCAGCAATAACACTTCAGGCTGCTGGCAAGTTGGTCCTGGGGACTGGAGTTGAGAAAGTTGTTTAGACTTTGAGTCATGCTCAAGGCTAGGGTTAAATTTCAGTTCAGTCATTTTGCGAAATTAAATAAAATTCATGGCTTGAAAAATTCCCTTCAGTTTATTTCCCCCATTTCAACACCCCCAAAGTGGCAAGCTAAAAATGTACAGTCCCAAGCAAGCGCTAGCATCTGCCTACTGGTGTAGGTAGTATGCACCTAATAGCTACTGCTAACATGCTAGCTACTGAAATATATCGTTCTCCAGTATTTTCTTCATAAAGTGGAACTATAATCTACACAATTAAATCTACGAAGGGTGACAGACTCCACTCATAGAGAGCAGCAGTGACTTCAGGTATATGTGGTTTCATTTCAATCAGCAGCCATTCAAGGCCTTGAGGTGTGTCTACAAGATCAATTTTAATGCCCCTGGAAACCGGCAGACACTGTGGTCCTCCAGGTCATGTTCACAGTTCCCCACGGTTTGTGTTTCTTTTTCCTCTCTCTCCCGCCAGTTCCAACAGATGAGCTTCATCAGCCTCCTGCAAACTGTGGCCGCCTCCTTCCCCAATCCGTCCCAGTTAAACCAGAATCCCATTCCCACTGATCATCTGTCCCAGTTAAACCAGTCCCATTATCCCATTCCCACAGCCAATCTGCCCCCATTAGACCACACCCAGTACCCCATTCCCACAGAAAATCTGCCCCAGTTAAACCAGTCCCAGTACCCCATTCCCCCAGCTAATCTGCCTCCATTAAATCACCCCCAGTACCCCATTCCCCCAGCTAATCTGCCCCCATTAAATCACCCCCAGTACCCCATTCCCACAGCTAATCAGCCCCTCTTAATCCAGACCCAGAATCCAATTCCCACAGCCAATCCGCCCCGATTAATCCAGACCCACCAGCCAGGCGCTCCATTTTTCCCACCCAGACCAGACCCACACCAGTTTGGACCTCAGAACCAGGGCCCGGTCCCCACGCCTCAGCCCCATGCACTGGAGCGTCTCCACACGGAGCAGAACCTCGGGCCGGACCCAGAGACCCAGCCGTGGGCAGGACAGGCCGATGAGCTGGAGCTTCTCCACTCTGTGAGCCCCAGCAGTGAGAGTCCGAGCCTGGGCAACATGGAGAGCCTCAGTGAGGTAGCTCATCATGGCCTGCCTGCTGTCTGAAGCTCAAGTGATTACAATGAAATGTCTGAAAAGGGCCGGTGTGGGCCCAGCACCGCTCCTCCTGATTCTATTTCTCAAGGTCTTGATTGAGACCACGATTAGTTAATTTGTGGAATCAGAGGTCTTCCTCTCGTGTCGAGGGTCTTTCAGCGCACTTATCCCTGGTTATGGGTATGCACTTTGCACTTTGTCGTACGTCGCTCTGGATAAGAGCGTCTGCCAAATGCCATTAATGTAATGTAATGTAATGCCTTAGTGCAGGGCTAAAACAAAAACCTGCACCCACTCCAGCTCAGATAAGATGAGACTGGACACCCTGTACTAAATACTAAGTTACTTGATTACATTTTCTGAACCTAATTTTAAAACTTGAGAACTGCTTGATTTTCTGCCATTTATGATGTTTCCATGGCACGTTTATAGTGATCGCGACGCGACTATGATTCATTTCTGTCGCTGTGGCTCTCCAGGAACTTCCTGTCCGTTTGGAGGAACTGAGGGGAACCCAGACGGAGAGGGGAAGCGCCTGCGTTACCCCCGTCCGCCACCAGGGGCTGGCGCTGCTGTGTGCCGCTGGCTCGAGCGCTACTCCTCCTCCGGCACCCACAGGATTAAAACTGCGGCAGCTGCCCCCGCGCTCCTCCTTGCCCCCCCCTGCTGTCCCCACAGGCCTCCTCTACAGCTCTGCCGTGCCCCCCCTCCCAAGAGAGGCGTTTGTGCACCCCCGCGCAGACCCCCCCGTCCTGCCCAGAGAGGGGGGCAGGGGGTGGCGGAAACCGGCCCAGCGGGCATTCGAGGTTCCGCCGGACCAGAGCGTCCGTCAGGTGGCGCAGCCCAAACTCCTGGACGGCCCAGGGCAGGGAAGTGGTCAGGGTGGCCCCCTCCAGCTGATCCTCGCTCCCCCGTCCCACCGGCAGCCCCTGCCCCACGGCCTCCCGCTGCTGCGCTTTCACCCCGAGCCCCGCCTGCCTGCCCCTCCCGCCCCCTTCACCACCCCCGCCACGCCTCTGATCTCCGTGCCCAGCCCTCCAGGGTTTCCTGAGGTCCCAGGCCACCCAGCGTTCCCAGCGTTCAGCTCTGGCATTCAGCTGCTTCAGAGGGCCCCCGATCAGCCAAGCAAGGTGTCGCACACGTACTGTACACAGTACAGCACACAAATCCAATACACGGCACCGCATGCTTACTGCGTCCTGTAACGCACACTCTCTCCAGGCCCAGCAACGCGTACCTGAACAGTCATATCCCATCAACAAATCTCCAGGCCCGATACGGTGGCAGGCTGGTTAGGAACAGAATTCATAGATCATTATTCATCACTAGATCAGGAGTGTGCTGCAACACGTGCATGTGATGCCAACCGCCACTTATCATACTCAAGTGCATGAGGGTCTCCTTCTGCCAACGCCTCCCATTCACCATAAAGCTCTGGACACACACAGATACACACACACACACACGCATACACGCACACACACATACATGCACACACACGCACACACACACACACGCGCACACACACACGCACATACATGCACACACGCACACACACACGCACACGCATACATACACACGTACACACACACACGCACATACACGCACACACACACACACACACACACACACACACGCACGCACGCACATACACACACACGCACGCACATACACACACAATCCAGAGTTTTCCTCACTATGCCTCCCGCTCACCGTCTCGCCCCTCTGCAGGTGCTCCTGGGGCGGGTGGCGTGGGCTCCAGAGTGTGGGGAGAGGGCTGGGCCTCGCCTCGTCACCATGGCCTCCCAGGCCCACCCTGCTCAGGATACACTCGCCTCCAGCAAAAGGTAAATTCTCTGCTCGCTCATGTGAGGTCAGACATATGTGATCTGAGTTAGGGGTGCACGATATGAGGAAAATATGCAATATGCGATAACATTGTTGAATATTGCGATGACTTTGCGATAAGTGAACAATTGTGCACAGTTTTAATGTGTTCCTGCTTTAGGTACATTGCTACTGCCCACTGAATGCAAATAAATCAATACTTCATTCCCAACATGCTTTTATTGAACAAAATTGCAGCCAATCAATTTAACAGGACATCAATTTAAATAAATACTATTCATAACAGTTCAAGCAGTCTTTTGTGATGTGTTTATTGCACATGTTCATATTTCGATGGTGATCAATATGCAATATATGGTGCAGCCCTAATGGTGATGTCACAACCACAGCTGGTGATAGAAAGCAAGAGTTCTAGAACACTGACTTGGAATTTTGAGAACTTTCCAAATGGCCTCCTCTTCAAAGGGTTAAAGGTATCGGCTCCCAACTAGAGCCTGACGTCCCAATTTCTACCCCTATTTGGATTGGCCAATCATCTGCAACGGTAGATGTGTGAACCCTACTTCATGTTGGGGAGAGTGTAGACCTCCAGGGTGTCTGATGTCCCATCCAGTTTAGAGTCGGTGCTGTCTGTGCTCATAAAGGTATGTTTTTAGAAGTGCTTTAGATGTGTGGTGTTCGAGGTCCTTCACAGTTTAGAGTCGGTGCTGTCTTTTGTCCGCAGGCAGAAGAGGAGGGAGGAGAGGGAGCAGGAGGGACAAAGCAGAAGCCTTGGCAGACCGGAGGATTCCAGCATCTCTCCAACAGAGGTACGGTGTCAACGCTCCTTCGCCATAACCTGTTAACCAACGGAACACCACTCTTTTATACCATGCCTCCAATCTCAATATGAGCCTAAAATTTAAGATGGAGCCCTGCTGTCTCATAGTCATTGGTAAAGGCGTTCCGTGGGCTGCTTGACACTTTTCCTGTTTTATTACTGTAGGCTGATAAAGCTGAGCCATCAGGGTCAGCGCTGGAGGAAGACATGGTTGACGGTGAGCTTCTTCATGAAGGCAGCTGTGATCTGCTCATTCATCCCTTCAGCCAGCTTCACTGAGACCTGTTTACGGCACGATCCCAGTACAATGGTCTAAATTAAATATAAGTGTCTATTTCAAAGCCACAAAAGATAACTGTTGTACAAAATGGCACTCAACCCCTTCCCTGTTCATATTAATAACCAGTATGTCTGCAATTGTTATTAATTAGTCAATGCTTCTGACTGGTATCGCTGAAATTATGCTCCCTTAATGTTCTGACATTTGAAAACGCCATTAAAATAACATGTCATTCAAATTTTCATGGTGAAGATTTTCATCTTCATATATGGAAAGTACAAATATGCTTCTAGAGGTGCTCTCACAGATTACAATGTGCATTGAGCGTATTGATCTGATCGGGTTGATCTGTGCCAGTGTTGCCTGCTAACTGAACCTAGCGCTGGTGTTCGGCCTTTTCCTCCCAGAGTCGGGCAGCTCCGTGCTGGCCGGGCCGGACCTGATCTCCAGGGCTCTGTCTACTGCAGCCGAGCTCCACGCCTTCGCCAGCACGCAGAAGAGACCGCCCCAGCTCCACGATGCCAGCACCAACACCGACTCCGGTATTGTGTCTGGTCCTGTCTTTACGTTATATTATTATGTTATGCTATGTCGCCCCCTGCTTCCGTTATCATGGAGGGGAAACCTTTTCATTCTGGTTTTTCACGTTCTTGTAGGCTGTCCAGATTGTACGCTGTTTATATTTTGATATGAAATTGAAACTTAACTTTCAGATTTAAACCACTGTTACTTTGGAAAGTAGCCTTTTGCCATTATATTTGAGAAATCCTTAGATGTTTGAATGCTCTCATACTGGCCCTAGGCCAGGTCGTACTGCAGTGAAACTAATGGGTGAATCCCAGGAGTGTGCTGGGTAAAATGCGTTGCTGGCGATGTCACGATTTAGGCTCGTACGATTACTTTCACGCTAACGTCCTACGGCAGAAATGACTGTGGGTGAGTGTGATTGCTTCTCTCTGGCACCCCCAGCAGGTGCGGTGCAGGTAGAGACCGCTGCAGCAGCCTGTCCTGGTGTACTCCTGAACCTGCAGTTCCCCCGGGAGGCTGAGAGCGCGGTCCAGCAGGGACCGGACACGGTCAGATTGACATTTTTATTCATTAAATAGCATCACTTGCAGACCTGGGTAAATTACATAATTGTTTTGGATTCAAACACTTTTCTGTGCTCAACTGATCTTGCCTGGTGCAATTGAGCCAACCAGAAAAGTATAGAATCCAGAACAATTACGTAATTGACCCAGGTCGTATGTTTTATATGGTCATACGCTGGCCATGTATGCTTGTATGCTATGCTTCACTGAGCTTGTCTGGTGTATTGGAACCTATGAAATACTCTCAAGAAATGCAAACCCCACCTTCTGGTCCTCTTGGTTAGCTCAATTGCACCAGGCAAGATCAATCGAGCACAGAAAAGTGTTTGAATCCAAGACAATTACTTAACTGAGCCTGGTCTAGTAGCTACAGGCCTACTGGACATGGCAATTATGTGTCCAATAACATGAAGAATGGCTTCCCTCAGGTCAGCGCGGGACGCCACTTCATCAACGTGATTAATCTGGAGGACGAGGATCTGCTGGAGCACCTGCCCTCCCGCCAGGCTTCTGCCTCCCCGACCGGGCCGACCTCCACCCCCGTCTCCCCCCACACCCACCGGCCTGGAGCTCCTGTCCCAAATCACACCTCCACTGAGCAAATGACTGTGGAGACTGTGCTCGACACACAGCTGGGTAACTCTAACCCTGACCTTCTAAACACTAGACACAACTCTAACCCTTCAGAACATTGAGAAATTACTGTGGAGACTGTGCTAGAAACACTGCTGGGTAACTCTAACCCTAGAGATCCATCCACACCAAGAACTATAACTATGAAGCTAACTATAAAAAGTTTGTTTCTTTTATCGTTCTAACTGAAGTGGATGTCCACACCACAACTATAATGACAACGCTAATGATGGACAATTTTTTTGATCACTTTCAGAGTGATTTTTTTTTCAGCTGCATAAACGATTGATACACAGACAGCCAATCAAAATCCATCCAGATTTACAAGGTGTCATGTTCAAAATGGCAGATGACAGAGCCGGGAGACTATTTACAGAAAGTTATGGTTCATCAGCATGGATACTCACATCGTTATTGCAGGAGTTATAGTTTTTGGTGTGCACGGGCCATAAACCTTCTGAATACTGAGTAAATGAGAGTGGAGGCCATGGTAGACACATAGATGGGTAATTCTCCAGTCCCTGTGACACTGAATGGTTCATTGTATGTGTCAGTTAGCTTCTGCTTGGTTCACAGCCCATTACAGATGCTACTCTCATACAATTCTGTAAGCCTTGAAGCTTTAAAAGTAATTTTTTTTTTTAAGTTCTGTTTTTTAGGTTGCCATTATTTAGGTTGTGGTCAATGGTTTCATTGAGTTACTTTTGAATATTCATTTTATTTTGAAAATACACGAGGACAATCTCAAGTTTGTAGCCTGATTTGTCGTTTGTCCCGTGGGCTTGTATTGTGTCTGTAATTTCACTGGCGAATTCAGGTCTGCACGCCTCCTATCTATTGCCGTGTGTTACACCTGTCTACAAGGCACAGCTTCGCTCTGTAATTTCACACCGGGAATGATCCGTTTGCTTCTTCCAGAACCCAGTGAGAGGCCCAGTCCCCCTGTGATACCGGGCCTGTGGGGCATCTCTGAACCCGGCCAGGATAAGGAGCCACTCGGGCTACTCGTGGAGATAGAGGTGCGTAGCCCACCCCTGCTGCCCGGATTACGATCTCCCAGGAATTTGAAAAAGGATAGACTCTTTATTCAAAGTCCAAATGAGGCAACACTACTGTGGGAATGCTAATGCTAAATGCTAATCCAATAGAATAACAGTGAAGGCACTGGTCCTGGTGTTGGTTTAAAAAGATTTGCTGTTGTGAATGTGTTAAACAGATGTTTTGTTTTGTCTTGTTTTTCATGCTTACAAATTCAGTTTAGTGTCGCCCACCCGATGAGTTTGCCAGAATTATTTTTTGGTCTGGGGCAGAAGGGGTTAATCGCAAGCCATTTTGTTGGTAGGCCACACACAAACTTTAATGAACTAGGAATCTCTGTTCTTTTTCGAATAAAACTTAAGTGTCAAAAGTCTTCATACTGTCACTTCAGCACGTGTTAATGCTGTTTTTCTTGTCTAAACTGGTCCTATGACCAAGTTATGATGCCGTTTAAACATATCGCCCCTATCCGTGCCCACCCGACTTTGTGTCTGTGCTGTTTCTAGAAGTTTCTGTCCGATACGATGTGTGTTTGTCACCCTCCAGCCTCTCAGCCTCCCCAACTCTTCGCGTCTCGGTCTGGGCCTCAGGGACTCTTTGGGCCTCAGTGTGAGCTTCAGGGACGTGGAGGAGCAGAGCACCAGCAGCAGGGGTGGTGTGGGAAGATCAGCAGACGGTAAGAGGCAGCATGCATCGTCGCAAAGCCACGTTAGTATACAATGCTGTGTTTTCAGTAGCCAAAGCAAAATCCCAATTCTTTTAGAGGGGGATCTCATAGCTGTTACCTGTGCTGCAGGTGTGAGGGTCCAGTTTATTAGTTCCTTTTCAGGAGCGCTTTCCTGTTTTCATAGCTGTCCAATCAGGGTATCCCGTCAAATGCTACCTTTAGGCCTTTAAAGGGTTTCTGGACTTTCTCACTGTGTCACTTGTGCCTAGTTACGTAATGAGGTGAAATGACAACAATTCAATTTAGCCTTTCATTTAATCTCTGCATTGAATGCCACAACTTTGTCAGAGCAAACTACCTGCTAGCCTCTGCAAGACATCACTTGTTTACTGAGGGCTAAAATTGTAAATTTCTTTTGCAGCTTTTGATTCCATGATGGAAAGGTCTGGAAAGTAAGTGTGTGCTGCATTCAATCCATATACTGTGTGCTAAAGTAGAACGCTCTGTCCCCCTTCCACACATTCTCATTGATATAGCGCCTTTATCCAAAGCGCTGTACAATTTATGCTTCTCATTCCCCCTTTCATACACACACACACACACACACACACTCACACTCCAACGGTGATTGGCTGCCATACGAGGTACCAACCAGCTTGTCAGGAGCAATTGGGGGATAGGTGTTTTGCTCAGGGAAACTTCGACACAGTCAGGGCAGGATCGAACCGGCAGCCCTGGTGCAACGACTGCTCTTACCATCATGAACCAATGTCGCCCCATATCACCATATCAGGACAGTATCACACACTATCCTGTATCGCACACGATCCTGTATCACATACTATCCCCATGTTACACACTCTCCCCGTTTTGCACCGTTTCACCCAGCCTCTGACCCCTCAGGTTTTCAGACGGGCCTCTGGACCTGAGTGACACGGGCGACACCCTGACAGAGTTGGGCGGGCTGAGAGGTGCCTCCACCTATTCACTCGGCCCATCAGACTCACTGAGAGACAGGTTTCTCAGGTAACAGCCCAGTGGGAGCCAATCAATACTCCTAATCACTCAGCATATTCCAGTCACATACATGATGCACAACTGTGTGTTAGCAGGTCGCTGGTCGAACGTTTGACGATGTTAAAACGTCCCGATTAATTTCTGGTTAATTTCAGACTTGAGTCAAATCCATCATTGTTTTGGATTCAAATACTTGTCTGTCTGGTCTGGTTCATCTCTACTCTGTAATAGACGGGGTGAGCAGAACAACATGGGGGTGGAGGAGGAGGAGCAGCGAGAGGAACTGCGGGCATGGATGAAGAAGAAGCAGAAAGAAAGGATTGCAGAATACCGCAGACAGAGGGAGGAGAAGAGAGAGCAAGAGCACCGGCCCTTCACACCTTCGTCCACTCAGGTCAGGCTGTGCATCGTGGTCCCAGCCGACCCAGCTGACCGTGCTGACCCTGCTGACCCTGCTGACCCTGCTGACTCTGCTAACCCAGCTGACCCTGCTGACTCTGCTAACCCAGCTGACTCAGCTGACTCTGCTAACCCTGCTAACCCTGCTAACCCAGCTGACCCTGCTAACCCTGCTAACCCTGCTAACCCAGCTGACCCTGCTGACTCTGCTAACCCAGCTGACTCTGCTAACCCAGCTGACTCTGCTAACCCTGCTGACTCTGCTAACCCAGCTAACCCAGCTGACCCTGCTGACCCTGCTAACCCAGCTGACTCTGCTAACCCAGCTGACTCTGCTAACCCTGCTGACTCTGCTAACCCAGCTAACCCTGCTGACCCTGCTAACCCTGCTAACCCTGCTAACCCAGCTGACCCTGCTGACTCTGCTAACCCAGCTGACTCTGCTAACCCAGCTGACTCTGCTAACCCTGCTGACTCTGCTAACCCAGCTAACCCTGCTGACCCTGCTGACCCTGCTGACCCTGCTAACCCAGCTGACTCTGCTAACCCAGCTGACTCTGCTAACCCTGCTAACCCAGCTGACCCTGCTGACCCTGCTGACTCTGCTAACCCAGCTGACTCTGCTAACCCAGCTGACTCTGCTAACCCTGCTAACCCAGCTGACCCTGCTGACTCTGCTAACCCAGCTGACTCTGCTAACCCTGCTGACTCTGCTAACCCAGCTAACCCTGCTGACCCTGCTGACCCTGCTGACCCTGCTAACCCAGCTGACTCTGCTAACCCAGCTGACTCTGCTAACCCTGCTAACCCAGCTGACCCTGCTGACCCTGCTGACTCTGCTAACCCAGCTGACTCTGCTAACCCAGCTGACTCTGCTAACCCTGCTAACCCAGCTGACCCAGCTGACTCTGCTAACCCTGCTGACCCTGCTGACTCTGCTGACTCTGCTGACCCAGCTGACCCAGCTGACTCTGCTAACCCAGCTGACTCTGCTAACCCAGCTGACTCTGCTAACCCAGCTGACCCAGCTGACCCTGCTGACCCTGCTAACCCAGCTGACTCTGCTAACCCAGCTGACCCTGCTGACTCTGCTAACCCAGCTGACCCAGCTGACTCTGCTAACCCAGCTGACTCTGCTGACTCTGCTAACCCAGCTGACTCTGCTAACCCAGCTGACCCAGCTGACCCTGCTGACCCTGCTAACCCAGCTGACTCTGCTAACCCAGCTGACCCTGCTGACCCTGCTGACCCTGCTGACTCTGCTGACCCTGCTGACTCTGCTAACCCAGCTGACTCTGCTGACCGTGCTGACTGTGCTGACTCTGCTAACCCAGCTGACTCTGCTAACCCTGCTGACCCTGCTGACCCTGCTAACCCAGCTAACCCTGCTGACCCTGCTGACCCTGCTGACTCTGCTGACTCTGCTAACCCAGCTGACCCAGCTGACCCTGCTGACCCTGCTAACCCAGCTGACTCTGCTAACCCAGCTAACCCTGCTGACCCTGCTGACTCTGCTGACCCTGCTGACTCTGCTAACCCAGCTGACTCTGCTGACCGTGCTGACTGTGCTGACTCTGCTAACCCTGCTGACCCTGCTGACCCTGCTAACCCAGCTAACCCTGCTGACCCTGCTGACCCTGCTAACCCAGCTAACCCTGCTGACCCTGCTGACCCTGCTGACTCTGCTAACCCAGCTGACTCTGCTAACCCTGCTGACTCTGCTAACCCAGCTGACTCTGCTAACCCAGCTGACTCAGCTGACTCTGCTAACCCTGCTAACCCTGCTAACCCAGCTGACTCTGCTAACCCTGCTAACCCAGCTGACCCTGCTGACTCTGCTAACCCAGCTGACTGTGCTAACTAACCCTCCTGTCCCTGCTAACTCAGCTAACTCAGCTAATCTGCTAACTCAGCTAACTCACAAAACAGCCAGAGAACTGATGAGAACAAAACTGGGTTTTTGTCATAAACTTATCAAAGTATTTTAAATGCAAGCAGCCATACAACCATGCACCCTTCTCCTGCTGAATGGCTGAAGCTAAGCAGGTGTGGGCTTGGTCAGAACTTGGATGGGAGACCTCCTGGGAAAACTAAGTTGCTGCTGGAAGTAGTGTTGGTGGGCCAGTAGGGGACGATCTTCCCTCTAGTGAAATAAATCCCAATGCCCCAGTGCAGTGATGGGGACACTGTGCTGTCGGAGATGCCGTCTTTCAGATGAGATGTTAAACTGAGGTCCTGACTCACTGTGGATATTATTATTAATATTATTAAATATGGCTAGTTTTTTTTCTCAGGGTCTGCATATGTCTGAAAATAATATCAGACCTTGACTCAACTGTCTCTGACCAAACCTAAGGTTACTGGCCTGACCCAAGGTACACTGAATAACAAGCCGTGTCTTTAACGCTACCTTCCTTTAATTAGTCATTAATATGCTTCAAATAGGCTAAATAGTGGTCTAAATAGTATTGTATGTATTTACGTTAATCTGCTCTGTCTACAGAATCTGACCTCCAGAGATCTTTCTACCAACAATAAAATGAAGGAAAAGAAGGAAAAGTGAGTGCTTCATGGAACCATTTTACCTTACAGACTCACTTTTGACAAACTGTACCCACAAATATATATATATATATATATATATATATATATATATATATATTCATGTGCAAATATTCACCAACATAACTGCCATTTTAACTCTTAAAGAAGATTTTGTGTTTTTGTAGTTTGTACTGTCGGCACTTCTGATCATGGCAGCCATTTTGGAGCACTGTATGTGTCGAGGTCTGTGTGTTTAATGTTGTTTGTTGTCGAGCAGGACATTGCTGCTGGAACACCACACCCTCAGAGCCCGAGAGGCCTGTAGCTTGATTACAGAGCTGCTCAAGCCGTCCCCAGCCCTGCCCACCCTCACCAAGGCCCAGCCCTCACAAAGCACCAATCAGAGCAGCCGCAGGCCCAAGGCCCACCCCTCACAAAGCACCAATCAGAGCAGCCGCAGGTCAGCAGCTTTCTGTGCCGTTATTACCTTTAAAAGTATTAAGGACGCTGTGCACTCAAAATATGATTTCTTTATAAGTTGTAAGTTATATTGGTAAATTATAGGTATACAGACGCTGCGACTTTCAGTTGTGATCATTAAGATCATTCATTATTATTTTTTATCCTGAGTTCCTCCAATTGTAGTTGTGTGAGTGCTGGGAGTTGTAGTTGTGTGAGTGCTGGGAGTTGTAGTTGTGTGAGTGCTGGGAGTTGTAGTTGTGTGAGTGCTGGGAGTTGTAGTTTTGTGAGTGCTGGGAGTTGTAGTTGTGTGAGTGAGTGTAACCAGGTCGGAGGGCTGTGTGTGTTCCAGGGCTGCTCCTCACGGCTACAGCAGGCCTGAGGGGAGGAGGGGGAGGGACGCTCTGTTCCACACATCTGCCTCTCCTGGGAGGACCGCAGGAGTACGGAGCATATCTGCCCAGCGTGGAGAACATCAGCTCACCACCCGCCGTATGCACAGACCTGGTGAGCTGTTCTCTGGGGGTTCAGGCCTGGTGCCTTTCTGCTGCTCTGTAAATCATAAATAATAATTTGTTATTTCGTTGAATTTGGTATTTAGTTTATCCAAATCGACTTAGGGTTGATTAGACTAAGCAGCAATGTGGGGTTAAGGGTCCAACAGCTTTACGGATCTTAGTCTTCTGTAAAATATTTCTGTATCAAAAAAACATTGAATAGCCCTCACATATAGGGGTAGCAGGGTATCCTAGTAGTCGGGTGTTTGACTAGTAACTGTAGAATTGCTGTTTCGAGCTCCTGGGGGCACATGAGGCCATCCACTGAGGAGATATTTTAAAAAGTAGTACGGCTTGTTTTTACGATTTGATCAATTGGCAAGTGACTAGAGTAAGACATGTTTAATCTTGAAGCATTAAAAGTGTAGGATGGTATGCTGTAACTCTTTCTGTCGGGTCCTTGTGGCTCCTGCAGGTGCACTCCCAGATGCCCGTCTGACGAGATGGGGTGTACAAGACACCAGGGGCAGGAGACCGGGCAAAGGTTTGCCCCCTTAATTAGAGCAATTTAATTAACCACTGAAAACATCCTCTGTGTGATTCTGTACCAGTGGGAATATCATGGTGTAATTGTTTCATTGGCTGGATAATGGGAATAGGTTTTGACTATCTTGGGAATATCATGGTGTCATTTTCTCATAGGCTGGATTATGGGAATAGGTTTTGACAGGCTTGGGAATATCATGGTGTAATTTTCCCATCGGCTGGATAATGGGAATGGGTTTTGACAGGCTTTGGAATATCATGGTGTTATTTTCTCATAGGTTGGATATTGAGAATGGGATTTGACGGGTTTGGGAATGTCATGGTGCAATTGTCTCATAGGCTGGATAATGGGAATAGGTTTTGATAGGCTTGGGAATATCATGGTGTAATTGTCTCATAGGCTGGATGAAGGGAATAGGTTTTGATAGGCTTGGGAATATCATGGTGCAATTGTCTCAGGCTGGATAATGGGAATAGGTTTTGATAGGCTTGGGAATATCATGGTGTAATTGTCCCGTAGGCTGGATGAAGGGAATACGGCCACCCCTGAAGGAGGACAGGATGAGAAGAGAGAGGGAAGTGAGAGAGGAGGTGGAGGAGGAGAGTGATGACGAGCAGCTCCTGAGCCCATGGAACCCTCCTCTGGAGATCCGACGCTTGCTTGGCCTGGACAAACAGGTCAGACTTGACTACACTACACTACACATCTCCATTAACCCCCACAAACATCACTGTAGTCTTCATCTGCATTAACCCCCACAAACATCACTGTAGTCTTCATCTGCATTAACCACCATACATATGACTGTAGTCTTCATCTGCATTAACCCCCATACACATGACTGTAGTCTTCATCTGCATTAACCCCCATACAGATGACTGTAGTCTTCATCTGCATTAACCACCATATACATGACTGTAGTCTTCATCTGCATTAACCACCATACACATGACTGTAGTCTTCATCTGCATTAACCACCATACACATGACTGTAGTCTTCATCTGCATTAACCACCATACACACCACTGTAGTCCACTGTCTAGACCACAGATATCAACTCCAGTGCTGGAGGGCCACAGTGACTGCTGGTTTTTAGGTTGTTCCTGGCACCAGTGGTTCATTCAAGTCATTGATTGGCTAAATAATCCACACATCTTGTTCTCAAGGCCACAATTGGCAGCTGATTGAAAGCCCCACAGTCACTGTGGCTCCCTGGGAATTTAGTTTGACACCCCTGCTTTAGATACATCCAGATCCTTCATGTGGGGGGATATGTCTCCTTTACATACCTAATTAAGGCTTAAAGGTTTTTATATTCAATCATAACAATCTCGGCCCTTGCTTATCCCTGGCTTTTTGTAGATGGATAGATCTTCGTAAGTGGTTGAATACTAATGCTCTTCATGGGTGTAAGTGGGATAGGATGTCACCCTGGTGTATGGTGCTCTCTCCTCAGGGCTCTGTGGAAGAGCGGAGTGGAGCTCCAGGGAGTGGAGCTGGAGTCTGGCTGAAGGGGCTGGACAGGGACTCCCCCTCTGAGAGCACTGGCAGTATCCTCAGCAAACTGGACTGGACCGCCATCGAGAAGATGGTGGCCGAGGAGGACCAAGTCTGATCCAAAGATAATTTATATTGTGTGTGACAGTTAAACTGTCACATCTCTCAGGTTTACAGTTGTTGAATTGTAATATGAATTTTTCTATTTTGTTTTGGTACTTTAAGTGCTCTGTACTCGCAGTAAATACTGTAAATGTGATTGTGAGTGTGACCTTTAATGTTTTTTTAATGTGTGATTGAGTATCAGTCACAAAGAATGCCATAAATCTTGCCTTATACAAGGAGCCTGTGGTGGTGCTAGTGCCTTTGGTGTTTCCAATAAAACATTTTAAAACCAACATTTAGCAGATTGGAATGTCCTTAAAGATGGCGGACAGACAAAGTCAGAGGAGATAAAGACTGGAATGAGCCCCAGGCGTTTGCACCAGACCATACTTGTCTGTGCTCAATTGATCTTGCCTCTTGCAATTGAGCCAACCAAGAGTACCAGAAGGCAGGGATTGCCGTTTTTTACAGTATTTAATAGGTTCCAATACACCAGACAAGCTCAAAGAGGTGTAGAAAAGTATGTGAACCCAAAACAACTACAAATTTGACCCAGGTCTGGTCAGCACCAGGGACCGGTCAACTCATCACCGTCCTTCTTGGTACTGCTGGAAGTGCCAAATTGCTGGAAGAGGGAGGGGAGCAGGCCAAGCCAAGTGATGCCCCAGGGGACTGGATTGCACCAGGGGCCCTGGCCCTTATCTGGATCCACATCTCAAGCCTCTCCCCCATGATGGAGGTGGTCTTTATGGGGAGGTGAGCCCAAGTGCTGCACAGCACGAAGGCACAGATTTCAGATGGTCATAGACACGTTCCACTACTCCCTGTTCACCCCGATAGACAACCATACAGTATGACTACGAGGGCGACATGGCTCAGGCTGTAAGAGCAGTCGTCTGGCAGTCGGAGGGTTGCCGGTTTGATCCCCTGCCCAGGCTGTGTCGAAGTGTCCCTGAACAAGACACCTAACCCCCAAATGCTCCTGACTAGCTGGTCGGCACCTTGCATGGCAGCCAATCGCCATCGGTGTGTGGGTGTGTGTATGAATGGGTGAATGGGTGAATGAGAAGCATTAATTGTACAGCGCTTTGGATAAAGGCGCTATATAAATGCCAATCATTTACCATTTACGACTGGAACAGCCTTCCTCTCAGGAAAGACCCAAAGGCTTTGACAGTGGTTATGCCCCCTTTCACCGATGATCGCAAAATAATCCATGACTGTATCACATGGTACATTGGACAGTTGAGTACTTTGATTGTGCCAAGGGCACCTGGCCGGTAGCGCCATAGGGTGATGCTTGCTATATGATTGGTGATTGAGTTTCCCAGGGTGTGGGAGGGATTAGCCTGTTCGGGATCCACATCCTTCGTGGACATTTTGCAACCCCAGCTGGTCGACCGGGTGTCCATGGACTGCATGCGGAAGCCACATAGGAAAGGTCTTCCTTTGATTCCACTCTGTGAGCTCAGCTGCGGTCTGCAGTGTGAATGAGAGTGTGGCGGGCTGTCTGAGACTACTCCAACCATGTAACGTTTCTCCCTATGGTTTCTCCACGATTCAAGCAGACTCAATTCCGGAAGTTATGCTGCTTTCCACTTACCATCAGAGATCAAACTTCCATCTCCAAGTGTTCCAGGTGCACAACGCCAAATTAAAACATGAAAAAAAACATGGCTGACTATGAATTGGTGGTGTTTATGTGGTAAGTATATAACCACGTGAACAATCCAAATTCTGCACTGACCCAACGGCAGAAATTATACCACTCGTTAACTGTGCTAGTTAACTAACCACATTGGTAGCTAATCTGCAAATGTCAGGAAATGTGGTATATTTTCAAATGCTTTCACAAATTTTGGGGTATTTTTTATTTTCCTAAATAACGTTTGTGGAGAGAAGATAACTTTCAGAGATCATTTGCCCTTCCCAGCTAACTAATAACATTGGCAACATTGTTTCACATCAATTTGCACGCAGCCTTTAGTATATGAAAGTGTGCTTTATTTTAAAGTCATGCAGGAACAAATACTTGCGTTGCCGTTTAGTTGATGGTTTACTACTTATGTGTGCCTCCATGTGTGCCTCCATGGGTTCTGCCATTGTTGTGTGACATGAGACAACTGCTTCTCGTGTCGGGGTAGCATTAGCAGCATGACGGGGCTGAAAAGCAACAGAGCTGCAAAGTGACAGAGCGAAAGCAACAGTTTTGTTTGATTTATTTTGCCTTTATTATTTTATTATTTTAGTTCATTATTTTTGCCAGTCACTCTCGCTCTCGCTCTCTCTGCCTTCCCCCCCCCCTGCATTCTGTAATAAAAACGCTGGTGCAATCCGTAATTTCCATATCCCCCAGTGTCTAGCTCGTCTATCCTCTGATATGTGACAGTAGGATTACAGGAGCCATTTCAGAGTGTGTTTGGAACAGGTCACGGGATTGAACATAAAGAGTAGTAGGAGGGACCTTATCTCAGGGTCTTGTGGAAAGTGACGTCCCACAGGCATCCCATGACGGGGTGGCCTGTAGCGTAGTCGTCAAGGTAAATGTAACGTAGTGGTTAAGGTAAATGACTGGGACACGCAAGGTCGGTGGTTTGATCCCCGGTGTAGCCGCAATAAGAACCACACAGCCGTTGGACCCTTGAGCAAGGCCCTTAACCCTGCATTGCTCCAGGGGAGGATTGTCTCCTGTTTAGTCTAATCAACTGTGCGTCGCTCTGGATAAGAGTGTCTCCCAAATGCCAATAATGTAATGTAATGGATCAGTGTTGGGACCACTGCTCTTCCTCGTTTACAAAAACTACCTTGACAGTGACATTGAAAATACTTTTGTTAAATTTCCAGATGTAACTGGGAGGTTTAGGTAACAGTTTGGAATCTAGTAAAGTAATCCAAGAAGATTTAAACCAAATCTAGAAGTTGGCGGAAACCTGGCAGATTGAATTCAGTATAACAAATTGTGGGAAATAGAAACATAAGGCAGAATTTTATGGGTGGTACAAAATTTGAATGTGCTCAAGTCAGAAAGTTGCCATCAAGTTGGAGACCAGGGGGTTGATCAAGGCCTTTCAGGTTCTCATCAATTTTATGTTATGATAGTCATTGTTTAATAAAAGCCAAAAGAGATAAACCCAGTAATTCACTCAACACTGACAGCAGCTAAATAAAAATATTATGAATACATACCAGGATGGTATAAAATGTTTTTTTAATGATGGTGCAGACGTTATATCCGTGAAAAGTAATAGCTCAATCCCAATGTAATCCAATTTCCAATATCTTGATGTAATCCAGTCAAAACACTGAATCATTTTCCACTGCTGTTGTATCCCCGGAAAGAGTATTTGAATTTTGTGTCTTTTTAAACCTGAGGAAAACAAAATGGGGGTAAAAAAAAATTAGTTAAATAATTACTCTCCAAATATTCAGAATATTTTATAACCATCCTCTCCCATCCTCTCCCATTTTCATCCTGGACACAGGAACCATTAGGTCAACACACATTCACTCTCAGAAAGTCCTGTAGCACAGTGCTAACAGCTGAGGGAGCAGATGCTGTAAGATGTGGCTGCCTTACCTTTGAATCGTCTGCATGTGATCGAGGGTCTCAGGGAGAGGCATACCGTAGGTTTCAGGAAGTAGGAGGCTAAGCAACCCTCCCAAAACACAGAGGCCCCCCATTAATATGTACGGCAGGGACTTGGAATAGGTTCCTGCATAACGGAAGAAAAGGTGGAGTTTCCCACTGTCAGGCAAATAAACTTCTGCATTCAGAACACAAATCATTAACAAATTAAAATGGAACAAGGTTTTATCTCTTATTCTTTGATGAGTGGGGTCACCCCTTGTTCAATACTGATGAATGAACAACTGAAACCATGTGAGGAAAAGGTGGACAGCAGGGAATATCAGTCTCACAATAGAGGAGGACACGGAAGAAAAGGAGAAAGTGGAATGCTTATTTAAAGGTAAACACTGGCAGAAAGACAGGCACTGGTGAAAGAAGAAACACTGACTGAAAGTGTGGAGCTGGTATCAAGGCTCACTAACCCAGATAGAGGAAGTAGGGGGCAGCAATGCTGCCCAGCCGAGCAGCCATGGAGCAGGTGCCCACCGCGGTGTTCCTCAGGACTGTGGGGTACAGCTCCGCCGTGAAGGGATACACGATAGTGAAAGCCACTGAGAATCCAAATTTCCCCATCATCTCCAGTGCAATAGATACCAATTTCAAATCTGTCACATAAAGAGAGATGCCAGAACAGAACAATCCAAAATATTGAGACAACAATGGAGTGTGATTTGTTTGGACACGGTTCGCACAAACAATACTGCGAGTAACAATAATTTACATAAACATATTCTGCTTGAATTTTATTTTTTTACTTCATGAAGTTGTTTAAGTACTGTTAGCCTTTAAAGACCTGCCACAGCAATGTTGCTGCAATAATAAATGTTTGGCCAGTAGGGGGCACTGTTCCATGAAAAATGCCTCATGGCGAGACTGACTAACCTCTTGGTATGAGCAGAGTAAACAGTGGTAGCACTCCACCGAGGAACAACGTAGCAAAGAGGCACAATCTCCTTGAGCACGAGCGAAGTAAGGGCCAGGACAGAATGATGCCCGGGACCTCGACAGCCGCAGAGAGGAAACAGTTCAGGAAGGGGTTACCATGCAGATTGGAGGAGTTCAATGATAAGGCAAAGTACCCAATGGAGACTGCAATCCTGAAAAGATGGGGGGTGGGGGGTAGGGGGATTTTAACAGTTGTTAAAAGGGCAGTTCATCCAAAAATTGAATGAAGTTATGTTTACCCTTACCAGGAGTACTATTTATCATCCAGATAGTTTGATGTCTTGTCTCTTTCCAAATATAATCCTATGTCAATCCTCATGGTGTTATTATGGATGCTCATTGAAAACAAATTTCTGTCAAAGTATGCCAACTGTGTATGTCCGTACAAAGTCACTACTGAAGCAGGCCAATATTCTGGTTAAACTGTTAAAACTATTTGAACCAGTGTTTGAAAACAACATTGACATTACATTACATTATATTACAGGCATTTAGCAGACGCTTTCATCCAGAGCGATGTACAACGAAGTGCAAATCAAACACAGAGCCACTCTTTCGTAGTCCAAAGAGCATTCCGGGGAAAGCTGAGTAGCTGGCCAAAAATTGGTCCAAGAGAATCTATTAAACTAAGGGAGTTTAGTGATTTCCTCATCTCCTGCAAGAATGCAATGCCCCATGTACAAGGTCTAAAGATTTTAGATGATTGTGAAGAAAATCAAAAGCTACTACAGAAACTTCCTGACTGGGCAACAACCAGATGGAACCGGTATGTCACTAAAGCACTGGCTGAAGGGAAGCCATATCCAGGTTTCAAGGAACTCTCAGACTTCGTGGCAGAGGAGGCACGCGTTGCATGCAATCCGATTTCCTCCCTTCATGCACTAAAATATTCAGATGAAAAACTTGGGAGGGAACAGAAGTGCCTCAAAGCCAGCGCCCTGGTGACGTCAACCATGGTGTCTCAAAAAACAAAACCCACAACAAAGAACTCAAGTGCATCAGAACGTGACAAGGGTTCCAAAACCAGTCCTCTGGCCACTCAAAATAAAAGGCAAATAGAATGTATCTGTTGTCAACAAGATAACTTCATATATAAATGTTATATATAATAAATTGCAGCAATGCCTCTGGAGGAAAAGAAACAATTTGTCTTTAACAACAACATGTGCTTTGGTTGCCTCAGAGTCGGCCATGTCTCTAAAAACTGTCGAAACAGAGCCACTTGCAATATTTGCAAGCGGAGCCATCCCTCTCCGCTTCATGAAGAACGTCATAAAGAAGAAAGAGCAGCAGCACCACCAACTGAGGAAAAAGCTTCCACTCTCAGCGTGAGAGTGGACAACAGTGATCGTACTTCAATGATTGTTCTGGTGTGGCTCTCTTGTGCAACAAAAAACAACCCAGAAACCTTGGTGTATGCATTACTGGACACACAGAGCAGTAATACATTTATTGACCAAGAAGTGTGTAGAAAAATGCAAGCAGACACAGAACCTGTAAAATTGAAGTTGTCAACAATGACTGACAGGGGTTCAATAGTCAACTGTCAAAGAGTGGTGGGACTAAAAGTGAGAGGGTACCTTTCACAAGAGTGCATTGAGTTACCACCAGTGTACACTCGAGAATACATCCCACTGGATCAAAATAGCATTCCCACTTGTGAAACAGCGAAAGAGTGGAGCCACCTTAGGCTGGAGTATAGTGGGATCCAAAACACCTCGTACTAGTTCAAGGCACGTCACAGGGTTTTGTCATCGCGTCTCTGTGAAAGAGCTTCCGCCTATTACACCTGCCTCTGTGATTAAGGCATTGGAAACAGATTTTCTGGACACAAACCCAAGAGAAAGGAACATATCCCAAGAAGATATTCAGTTTCTACAGCTTCTGAATGGGAAAGTTCAACACAATGAGAAAGGACTGGAAAGAGCGTCCACAGATTCCGAACAACAAGCAGCTCGCTATAGCCCGATTGAAACACCTCAAAAGAAAACTAGAGAAAAGTCCCAAGTACAAAGAGGACTATGTGAAATTCATCAACAGTGTCTTCAAAGATGGTGATGCAGAAGAAGTAAAGATCTCACCGAAAGAGGGCAATACATGGTACATTCCACACCACAGGGTGTACCATCCTAGGAAGCCAGAAAAAATCAGTCGTATTTGACTGCTCCGCCAGATACCTTGACACCTCTCTAAATGATCACCTACTCACAGGACCTGACTTAAGTAATGCTCTGACTGGGGTGCTGTGTAGATTTCGTGAGCACCAAATTGCAATCATTTGCGATGTGGAAAAGATGTTTCACCGCTTCCATGTTAGCCCAGAAGATAGGGATTTCATGAGGTTCCTGTGGTGGGAAAATGGGAACACAGAAATAGAGCCCAAGGAATATTGCATGCGAGTGCACATCTTTGGAGCCACATCCTCTCCAGGATGTGCCAACTATGGCATGAAATATCTGGCCAGTAAATATGAAAGGGACTACCCACTGGCAGCGAGCTTCATTCGAAAGAATTTCTACGTGGATGATGGGCTTATCAGCGTAGAAACAGTCGAGAAAGCCAAGCAGCTAGTCAAAGAAGCACAAGAAATGTGTGCGAAGGGAAAGCTACGCTTGCACAAATTTGTGTCCAACAGCAGAGAAGTCTTGGATGCGATTCCAGAGAGTGAATGTGCCAGCGTTGTGAAGGATGTAGATCTGAACTACAACGAGCTTCCAATGCAGAGTGTACTGGGGGTAAAGTGGAACAAAGAGACAGATGCGTTCTCATTCAATGTTATCCTTAATGAAAAGGCAGCCACACGATGAGGAATCCTATCAACAGTCGCCAGCGTGTATGACCATTAGGATTTCTCTCTCCCTACATCTTGAATGGGAAAAGACTGCTTCAAGAGATGTGCAAGCGGGGAGTTAGTTGGGATGATCCTCTCCCTCCTGAACTACAGCCAAAATGGGAAACATGGCTCCATGACTTGGAGAATCTACATAAAATCCAAATACCAAGATGCTTCATTCCTAAGAACCTTGGCACAATCCAAAACATTGAGCTGCATCATTTCTCAGATGCTAGCAATAACGGTTATGGGCAATGCTCATACATCAGGATTGTTGCTGATGAACAAGTGCATTGTGCACTGGTCATGGGCAAGGCCAGAGTGGCACCCATTACATTACATTACATTATTGGCATTTGGCAGACGCTCTTATCCAGAGCGACGTACAACAAAGTGCATACCCATAACCAGGGATAAGTTCGCTGAAAGACCCGAGAGGTAAGTACAATTTCAACTGCTACCTGTACAACAAAGATAAGGACAAGGGCCTTTTTTTTTTTTTTTTTGTTATTTTTTTTTTTTTTTGAACAAACAAACAAACAGAGCAAAAGTCACCAAAGTTAACCCATAAATGTTGTCACCATACCACGCCTCGAGCTCACTGCAGCTACAGTCTCCGCTGCGGTAAGCAACACTCTAAGAGAAGAGCTCGAACTGAAAATAGATCGGGAGTTTTTCTGGACAGATTCACAGGTAGTGCTCGGGTATATGAAGAACGAAGCCCAGCGCTGTCATGTGTTTGTCGTTAACCGTGTCCAGAGAATCAGAGAGACAACAGATCCAAGTCAATGGTTCTACGTCGAAACAAGTCAAAATCCTGCAGACCATGCATCTAGGGGTCTCACGGTGGCAGAGCTCATGGATTCAAATTGGCTCATAGGACCTAAGTTCTTATGGGAACGAGAGATTGTCACGAACCAAAAATCCCCAGAGCTTCTTGTAGGGGACCCAGAGGTAAAAGTCCTGAAAACAGAAGCCTCTGAAACAGACAGCTTCCTCGAAAGGTTGTCAAGATTCTCAGATTGGAATACAGCCCTCAACGTTACCGCTCGGATTCAAAGACTGGCACATAAAGACCGGTCAGGGCCTATTAGTGTAGAGGAAAGAAGACTAGCCGCTCTTGCGCTCATCAAGGCAGCACAAAGAGAAGCCTTTGAGGAAGAGCTGAAATGGCTTAGTCACAAATCTGATAAACTGCCAAAAAGCCACAAGATACACCAACTTGATCCCATCCTTGAAAATGGTCTGCTCAGGGTTGGAGGGCGGTTGAGAAGATCTTCCGCATCACTTGAGTTGAAACATCCAGTGATCCTTCTTAAGGAAGCTATCGTCACACAACTCATACTCGATCACTGTCACAAGAAAACTCAGCACCAAGGCCGAGGGCAAACGTTGAACGAACTCAGGGCCAGCGGATATTGGATAGTAGAAATGTTGGAGGATCTCACGACTGACGCCTTTTTAAATGCTTTGAGATGCTTCATAGCAATCAGAGGAGCGGTAAGACAGATCCGATCTGACCAAGGGACGAATTTCGTCGGGGAAAGGAATGAGCTAGAGAAAGGTCTTAGGGAACTAGACAAAGAGAGGATCTCTACCTATCTTGCAAGAAAACAATGTGACTTCTTTATGAATGTTCCTGACGCAAGCCACATGGGAGGTGTTTGGGAGCGCCAAATACAGACAGTAAGGAGCGTGATGAGCTCTGTCCTGGCACAAGCTACTGGAAGACTAGATGACACCTCATTGAGAACATTCTTTTAAGAGGCTATGTCGATCATGAATAATCGTCCGCTCACCACAAACACAATCAGTGACCCCAAGAGTGTTGAACCTTTAACACCTAACCATTTACTCACAATGAAGACCTCTGTGTCTCTTCCGCCTCCTGGAAAGTTTGTTAGAGAAGATTTGTATGCCAGGAAAAGGTGGCGGAGAGTGCAATACCTGACAGAGCAATTCTGGAGCAGATGGCGTAAAGAATACCTGGCCAATGTGAGCCTCAGACAACGGTGGCATACACCCAGAAGAAATGTAGAAGTAGGGGATGTAGTAGTTGTCAAGGAGGACAATGTTCCTAGAAATGAGTGGAAACTAGCCAGAGTCGTTGAGACAAGCGAAGATGATGATGGTCTAGTGAGAAAAGTTAAAATCCAAGTAGGGCAAAGTAACCTAGGAAAGAAAGGTGAACGCCTGACGCAACCATCCTTTCTTGATCAAAAACTAGTGGTTCTAGTGGAGAATAGTTCCTAAACTATCATTAAAATAGTACCAAAAGATGGATGTCTAAATGTTTATGTTAAGGTTAATTGACAGCTTATGGTAAAATTACAAGATTTAATCATTCTGTTCACATAAATCCTTGTAATTTTGGTGGCAGTGTAGCTGTCCCCTGACTTTCTGATTATTTGAAGTGCAGAGTAATATGGAGAGAATTGAATGATTATTGTGATGGGTGTTGTGCAATCATTTTGTTCGTAATGTTTGGAAAATATAAGGTTTGGTTTCTTGTGATCTTGTGTAGTAGCGACACCTACTGTTCAAATGTGTAAGTTCCTTTGCATAGACAGCATACTGTGGTCACGTGAGTCAGTTGCGTTAATTGGAGTACTGTGGATTGGTCGGAACATTCGAGAACGGCAGAGGTGTTTGAACTGTTGGGAGCTGCACAAGGAAGGTTGTTTTGTAAATGAAAAGCAAGAGAACAGAAGAGCAAAGACGAGAGGGTGTGAAAGTGAATGTAACTACTCCTTGAGTTTGGTCACAAGGCGCACACGTTTTTCAAGGTGTTTGCCGACGAAAGAAGACAATAAAACCTCAGACGTGAACATCAGTCGATGCGTGGGTGTCTGTGCTAGAGAAAAGGACCTTTGGGAGCAGTTATACAGAGACAAGTGTGACGAGGACAGTTTGGTTCCTAGCATGACCATATAGATAAAACTTGAACCCTTGAAGAATACATCAACTTACCAACTAGCATACCACGGTTGGCAGCTAGAATACCAAGAGTACAACAATACTATATATAAAACTATATATAAGTTCCATTATAATCTATGGCATGCACAAAGCTAAAGACACTTCGCCCAAGAATATTGGCATGTTTCGTTGAGACTTATAAAATTATAAAATATAAAATATACAGTAGGCCTATGTTATGGGTAGCTTTACTTCATTTTTGCTGCATTGAGGCTTTAGACATCAGTTTCAACTTTTGCAAATAAATAAGGGTTACACAACAGCAAATCTTTTGCTGCATTTTTAGCTATTTATTAGTCCAGGGTTTCGTGACACTCACCACACAAAGCTCAGCATGATCGTAATCCAGCGGATGTTCTTGGACTTCACAAGATCACCGACGTTGTGACGGCTCAATTTTTCTGTCTTGTTTTCTGTCTACAGTAACACGTGTCACAACAAATGCGATTAATTTAACCCATTTCAGACTCCCAAAACAAATTGTCAACTATCCAAAATATATTTATTATCACATGGAGATAGTGAGGTTCGAACGGACATATCAGTGTTCAACACTTCTTTTGCCCATAACTGATTATGGCATTCATGGCATTCATTCAAGTTTTGACAGACACGTGTGTGATTATTTAGCAGGGCTTGTGTTCAGCAGCCTATTTTAAGTTTGGTCGCTAGCTGTCTCTGACAGAAACCATGGCAAAGCACACAGCTGCTGGCAAAGATGGCATTTGATCGAGATGTGATGGATTGGCCACTGATGCATGGAGGCCCATATTCATGTTGACGTAAGGGATGAGTGAAATTCTCAGCTTGTGTGAGGCCCTGAGCATAGATGTGGACAGGGGAGTGCAAAATTGCCCCAATTTGAGTTTAACACTTGAGTGATATCCCAATGAAAACTGTTGATTACTTCTCTTTACAATGGAAAAAAGCCATTGATGGAGCTTCTGGGGATGTCAGGCCATAAAGCAGGTTGAGAAACAAGTCTAAAAAAGACATACCCCAACGCTGCATAGATTCATTGTCACTCATCTTTTTTCAGTTTTCATGGACATTGGTCCCCGTAATGTCCTTGGAGACATTAGTCTGGGACCAAAAGCTTGATGACCAAAATGCTCATTAAAATGTGAACAACGCTGTGACTGGATAGTACAGGCAGTTCCAACTGTGGAGAATTAGCAGGACCTGGAGAGGCTGAAAGATGACCTCTGGAGCTGTGACTCTGTTCTTCCTGGCAGCGGCTCTCAAAATGGCCTCCGCCTCCTCCACCCGGCCCTGAGAGAGAAGCCATCGAGGGGACTCCGGGATCAACCTGTCCCAACATAAATGCTGTCAGTTCCACACATCAAGTAGTGAATACTCAAATGATAGCCAATACCCACCTGAATGGCAATTGTATCATGCACCTACTTCCAAAGAGGGAGATAGAAAACTCCTGGGACATTGATGGCAATCAGCAGCATTCTCCAGTCTCTGATGAAGAAGGCTGCCAGCGGAAGCAACATGTAGCCGATGGCAAAGAAAATGGAGATACCCACAGTGGAGTATATGGTCCGAAGACATGGAGTCAAAATTTCTGCTCCTTTAGACAATATATATAGGGAACAGGAAGTCAATTTCAGAGAAAACTGCAGACTGTAGGATTAATATAAAACATTATGAAAGAATACCTGAATAATCACCACTGTCCCACATGATCCCGTGAGCAAGTACACTTACCTGTGAAGCACTGTAACTATTTTATGCATTGGAGGCTATACTGTCCTATTAAACCTGGCATGAATACCATTCAGATTTGAGTGTATGATCAAACCTGCAATCTTCTGTGGCATTTATCAAAGTTGTATGCACACACTTCCATTGATAAATAGTGTACACAAGCCCACAATACAAAAAACAAAAAATCGCAACCACTTTTTAATCACCTATTTGGACTTACAAATATACACTGATGAGCCAAAACATTATGAAACATGGGGCGGCCTGTAGAGTAGTGGTTAAGGTCCATGACTGGGACCCACAAGGTCAGTGGTTCGATCCCCAGTGTAGCTGCACAGCCGTTAACCCTGCATTGCTCCAGGGGAGTATTGTCTACTGCTTAGTCTAATCAACTGTGTCTGCCAAATGCCATTAATGTAATGTAATGTTATGACCACCTGTCTCATATGCTGTGGTCCTCCATGGAGGACTCTCCAAGACCTCTGAAGGTGCTTGGTATCTGGCACCAAGTCGTTAGCAGCAGATCCTTTAAGTCCTGTAGGTAGCGAGGTGGAGCCACCATGGATCGAGCTTGTTGTTCCAGCACATTCCACAGATGCTTGATTGGATTGAGATTTGAGATCTGGGGATTTTTTAATAGCCTTCATTGCCCTTGGACATCGATGAGCCTCGGGTGCCCAAGTCCTGTCGCCAGTTTGTGGTTTGTCCCTCCTGGGACCACTGCCAGTACTCACCAATGCTGACCGGGAGCACCCTTTTCAAAGTCGCTCATGTCTTTACGCCTGCCCATTTCTCCCACATCCAACTCCTCGACTACTGGAACCAACTTACTGTGTAATATATCCCAAACCTTGACATGCGCTGTTGTTACCAGATAATCAGCGTTTTTCACTTCATCTGTGAGTGGTCATAATGTTTTGGCTCTTCGGTGTGTTCATTGTAAGGTGTTCAGCCAAGTAGTGGTGGATGAGTGCCAGATGGTCCCAAAAAAAAAATAGATATTTTTTTTTAAATTGCACTTATGATGACTGTATGTTTAGAACAGCACTTCATGTGTATTTTACTAGTTATGGATGTGTTGCTTTAACCTATGCACTTGTAAGTCGCTTTGGATTAAAAGTGTCTGCCAAATGACTAAAATGTAAATGTAAATGTAGTAGGAGAAGCTGACCAGTAAAACTGGGCCTTCAAAACAGGAGAAAATAATGGAGGGGGTCATGAAAAAAAGTTGTTGACAAAATAACTATCAGATGGCAAAATGTCACAATTACTTTTTTTTGCAATTAACATACCGTATATTGAAGAACAACAACACAGACTCATAATTACCTAGGACAAATGCTATCAAAAAGGTATTAAGTCCACCCATTCCAACAAAAAAGAAAAGAGCGGAGAACATAAACCAGGATGTGGACAAAATCAGGATGAATGTGAACAAAGTGTGAAGTCCAATTGTTCCAAACAGAACAATTTTCCTCCCAAACCTAGGAGAAAGACATAAAACAGTCTGTGAAAGAAAGCTCCCCGTACCTATTTTTAAGTATTCTCTCTATTCATTGGTTAGATAGTTTGACAGTTAAAAAGGCTCCTTCTTGTTTTCATATCTGAATTAATTCCATATAGTCTAACAGGCATTACTGGTTTTTCTATAATGTCTGTAGGATTCCATGTGAAACTAAATTTGAACATTCAAAAATGTACCTGCTTCATTGGAACACACTGAAAACAATTTATTTAAAGATCTATGGCATAAAATAATGTTTCGTGTTTTAAAGGTGAATATGCTGCATAGTATGCCTCTAAACTAACATGAAATAAGATGTTTAGCTACAAACTGAGACCAGCCTGTTTTTATTTTACCTGTCAGACAGCTGCCCAGAAATAAATGATCCAGCTAAGATGCCAAAGAAGCATGTGGAGGTGATCACGGGGACCTTCCAAGCATCACTACATACCAGATCCCACTGAGGACAGAGCACATATTTACTGGACAAATTAGACTTTCACAAGTTAACATACAGTATGTACATGCTGTTATACTTTTAATTTCATGGTCACACTTTACAATAAGGTTCATAAATTGGCTACACGCATGACAGCTTAGAGATGACAATTGAACGTGGGAGGGGGTGGAAGGAGATGGAGAAGTTGGAGGTGACCTCAGTCCAGCGCCAGACTCTGTTGGGATTAACCACACAGGCTGTACAGGCTGCAGCCTAGGGCCAAGGCAACCATCGATCTCAGTTACCGATGATGTTGTTTGGTTGACTAGTTTTATTGTTGTCATGATCCTGATTTGTGTCTGTTAGTTTATTTGGTATTTTTGCAAATGGATTATTTTTCATATTCATGTCTGGTTTTCTGTTCACATTCATTAGTCTTTGCACCCGTCTTCCACTGTGATGTCTGTGTCTGAATGTTTTCTTATCCCGAATCACTCTCCTGTCTGCGTGCTTCACTATTCGGGTGGTTTCAGAATTTTCCGGTTTCCCACCCACGATTCCTTCTGTTTCGCTTTTCTTGCTTCCTGCTTTCTCTCCATTTCAGGGTTTCACTAATATACTAATCCCAACTAACATATCATTTGCATAGCTGTCAACTCTCACGCTTTCGGTGTGAGACACAAGCATTTGCATGTGCGTGTGAAAACAGGCAAATGCGTGTGTCTCACGCCGAAAGCGTGAAAGTTGGCAACTATGCATTTGTACATTACTAATTATATTAACACACTAACATGTTCGTCGAACTAACAAACTAACATTCACTAGTTTGGGGTATTTGTAATTTAATCACGAAACCAAGACTAACTCTACCTCTACTTCAAAACTGCTCTATAACTCCACCTCCCTGTTCTATCCCTAAATTGCTTGCCTTGATTCAGCGAAATGTTCGCACCTGCTCTCCCCTATCACTACGTTCCTTAACTCTGCAATCGTCTACTCCCTAGTCCGGAGCCGTTTGTATTACATGTGTGCCTTTGTGAATCGAGTCCGCATTTTCGTTTCCACCTCGTTATTGTATTATTGGCCGTTCATGTTTCTCACCTGATGTTCATGTGTTACACCGCCCTCACTCCCATGCCCCGCCTAGGTTGCCTCATTTATACATGTCCTTCGCAGTTGCAATTCGCTAGTTCGTCCTATCATGTTTTTGAGTCCCGAGCCCTGATATTCGTTTACCCTTGTTCTAGCCTCCTTGTTCCCGAGCCCCTGCGGCATTCTGTCGGGTTGGTTTTTGTTTTCTGCTTTCTTGTTTGACCCCTGCCTGTTTTTTGAGCACGCTTTTGTACTTTCGCCTGTTTGGACTGACCACCTGGTTTTTGAATTTGTGATTACCCTGTCTGCCCCTTAATCTGGCTTAATTAAAACCTGCTATTTTTTTCAACACCCCTGAGTCTGCTATTGGTTTCTTTTTTTATACATACACATTGACACGCATTCGCCTGCCCAAATTATTTTAAAACTCCTAACAACGATGTTGCCGCATTAACAGTAGCCTACCCGCAGAGGAGATGGATACCCAGTCAGATAATGGGCTTACTAAAAGCGCAGAAGAGATGGACGCTGCAGCGAAGATCTCACTGGTGTCTACAGAAGGCTTTACCGCTAGTGAATTGCCACTTGGCCAACCCACCAAAACAGATTAACTTCTCCGTAGTAGACTAGTTATGCAACTACGTATGTAACTTAATTAGTTCATACCAATTCATGAAACCTTATTGTAAAGTGTTACCCATTTAATGAATGAAACCCCTGTGCTGGCAATATTCATAATTTTTTTGGGTAATATTGAAAACTGGACCATTGTGTAAAGTAAACTATCTTGCCTTTTTAAATATGTTGCTGTCATATTTTATGTGCATTACTGCAATTAAAGTAGGCTAAGTGTTCTGTTCATCCAGTGTAATCTTAATTATTATGCAATCTGTATGACGATCCTACCCAACTCCTTCTGAAATGGTCCTGTCCCGCCTGGACTATTGCTATTCTCTGCTGGCTGGCCTTCCAGCATCTGCCATCAGACCCCTACAACTCATCCAGAATGCTGCAGCCCGTCTGGTATTCAATATGCCCAGACATTCACATGTCACCCCCCTGCTCAGCAACCTCCACTGGCTGCCTGTTATGGCTCGCATCAAATTTAAAACTTTGGTGCTCGCGTACCAGGCAGTTAAGGGATCATCCCCTTTATATATTCAATCACTTATCAATACCTATACACCAGCAAGACCCCTCCGTTCTGCCACTTCGTGCCGTCTGGCGCCTCCCCCTCGCCACACCTGTACTTCTCGCTCGTGACTGCTGTCTGTCCTGGTCCCACGGTGGTGGAATGACCTCCCGGTGGATGTCAGAACGGCAGAGTCTCTTCAGGCTACACCTTTCCCTCCCTAACTCACCACCATGATTAGCCTTATATATGCCATAGACTGTAATGGCACTTATATAGTTGTATAGATATTGTTGTTTTTTTATTAGCAATTGTATTTTTGTACTCAGGGTATTCTAGCTGCCAACTGTGGTATGCTAGCTTGGAAGTTGATGTATTCTTCAAGGGTTCCGATTATATCTGTATGGTTACACTAGGACTCGGAACTGTCCTCTTCGCACTTGTGTTTGATCCGCACTTCGTTGTACGTCGCTCTGGATAAGAGCGTCAGCTAAATGCCATGTAATGTAATGTAATGTAATGAAATGAAATATTCCAGCCTCTTCAGTCGCGTGTATGTACTTACCTCGGACACTATGGTTGAAACGTAAATTGATTTGTCGTATTCCCACCCATCCTTACAGCTTTCTTGTTCTATTTCAGTAACATTCACGTCAATTCCAGGCACGGATCTATTGTCCGAAAGACGTTGTATTACGTCCAGTTTGTAACGGGTGCATTTGTTGTATCGCATCACTCCTTTGTCTTCTTCCAGTGGAATAGAATAGTTTATCCATTCCGCGCTAATATTGGCATTTGATGGTATCGCGCAGTGGTGAGCTGGCGTGTCAGCGAGGAATACGATGGAAAACAGTGACAACCCGTTTGGTATTGCGCTTATACAGAGGAGTAACATAATCCGTTTTTGAAAAGATCCCCATTCTCCCAGAAATGTGGTCACGTCGTCATAGTCTGAAGCTTGCATGGTAAACACAAATGATTGCAGCCAAAACAGATAATACAGGCTACTAACTTCAACTGGTGCTTCAACTGGTGCTTTTAAAAACAGTAAAAGCTAAATATTTTAATCCGAGGGCGTTTCCTGTCAAGCGGCATATTTACCCCCTTGCAAGAAATAATTCACGTGATCATATTATTGCTGAATGATGTGGACCGAAAAAGTATGATTTACATCAGGTTAAAGTGCACAGGCATTCAAGCAACTTACGTGGCTGGATTTTTGCTAACCAAATTCTAGATGAAGATAGACTGAGGTGCTTCCATTCGAAAGGCATATCAGTTTTTCTAATGAGTGCACTACTTAATTCAACAGTTGTTTATTATATTTATACATACAAACTGATACACATTACAGCAAAATGTGAAGGTAAAATGCATCCAAATGCCCCTTCCCATCCAAATGTATTCATTTTGAAAATGATTGAAATAACGAAAACTGGGCGGCACGGATGGTGCAGTGGGTAGCACTGCCGCCTCACAGCAAGGAGGTCCTGGGTTCGAATCCCCGTCGGCCGGGGCCTCTCTGTGCGGAGTTTGCATGTTCTCCCCGTGTCTGCGTGGGTTTCCTCCGGGTACTCCGGTTTCCTCCCACAGTCCAAAGACATGCACGTTAGGCTGATTGGAGAGTCTAAATTGCCCGTAGGTATGAGTGTGTGAGTGAATGGTGTGTGTGCCCTGAGATAGACTGGCGACCTGTCCAGGGTGTATTCCTGCCTTTCGCCCAATGTATGCTGGGATAGGCTCCAGCCCCCCTGCGACCCTGATCAGGATAAGCGGGTTCAGATAATGGATGGATGGATGGATGGATTTTGGAAAGGCTAATTGATTACACATTCATTATCTTTTTAGGCAGAACATTGTGATTGTTGGTTAAGAGTAAAGCACTTGAAATTTACTCCCCATTCTGATTTAATTTGTTTATACATTATTTTCAAGAAGCATTTCTTCAAAAGTATTCATAGGGAATTGTATAAGAAATGAAATCATGATGACAAAAATGAGTAGTGCAGGACTGTGGTCATGTTTGGTGCCCCAAAACGATGGATTTGATCTTTTAAAGAACTGAGCTGCACAGAAAATAAGACAAATACAATTAAACTGGGGTTTTAGGGCATCCACATGTTAGCAGGGGGATCTTAAAGTGGGTGTTTTGATTTACATGTGTTTTTACCAAACATACTTCGATTAAATAAAATCAAAGTATCTCGTTTGGATCGTCTATAGCCGGGCTTATAAAAAAAAGACAATGTTCTTTTTACCCCATCAGGGAAGAAGGCTCGCACCTTTGATCTGGAGGCTATCTTTGAGCAGACCCGGAGAACAGCAATCGAAAGGAGCAATAGAGCGTTAGGTGAGTGAGATTCTATGCATTTGAGCACAGTGTGAGTGTAGCTAACACAGTTGTGTGTGTGTGTGTGTGTGTGTGTGTGTGTGTGTGTTTGTGTGTTTGAGTGTGAGTGTAGTTAACAAAATTGTGTGTGTTTGTGTGTGTTTGTGCGTGTGCGCGAGTGTCTATGTGTGTGAGTGTGGTTATAGTTAACACAGTTGTGTGTGTATGTGTGTGAGTGTGGTTATAGTTAACACAGTTGTGTGTGTGTGTGTGTGTGTGTGTGTAGTTAACACAGTTGTGTGTTGCCTAGAGGAAAGACGACAGGATGAAGCCCAGCAGAAGGAAGCAGGGAGTTCTCAGAAGAGCAAAGTCAGACCGGTAGCTGCATCCACCTGCAGGGACAAACCTGCAGCAAAAACCTCAAGGTAAATCATTTAAATGTGCTTCAACACGGACAGTTAACGCCAGGATATAGGCTGCTTGTACAGGTTGTGAAACCTGGAAGTGAAATGGACAAGGTTGTTTTCAAGATTTTGAGATGAAAGAAAGCAAACACCCTTTCATGAAGGCTTTGTAGGTGGTTTGGTACTTTGCATGTAAAAAAAAAGGTCCTTACTCACCTTGATAGAAGTTATGCAGTCGACTGCAGCCTGTTTCAGGCATATGTTCAAATCTCCATTATCCTGAATTGAGCAGAAATGCAGAAATTATTATTTGCATTCTGAGTTGGGGAAAAAGGTTGATTGCCTTGATAGAACTTGAATGTAAAACCTTATAAGGTAAATGTAAAACCTGGGCGACCGGTTAAGATACATGATTGGGACACACAAGATCAGTGGTCCCCGGTGTACCCACAATAACATCCGCCCCTTGAGCAAGGCCCTTAACCGTGCATTACTCCAGGGGAGGATTGTCTCCTGCTTAGTCTAATCAACTGTACGTCTGTCTGGATAAGAGCTTCTGCCAAATGCCAGTAATGTATAATAGCCCTTCAGGTTTTTCTACCCAAATAGTTGTCCTCACAAACATGTATTTTCTTCTCCTCAGAAAATAGGATTTTTCTGCCAAGATAAATGTCCTCACAAAAAGGGTTTTTTCTGCGCAGATAACAGTGTCCTCACAAAATGGCCGCATTGCAGTTGGAGAATAGCCACTGACGTCCTGTCTTCCTGCAGGCCGCAGGAGAGTAGCAGCAGTGGGGACAGCAGTGATAGTGGTTCTGATTCCGACTCCAGCTCCGACCTCATTGGCCCCCCCATCCCCTCCAAGCTTGCTACCCACGGAGACCCCGACGACATTGTGGGGCCCCCACTTCCTCCGGGGTACAGAGGCAGTTTGGCGGACGATGATGATGACGAGGAAGACATGCAGGACGAAGACGATGACGTATGCGTGGTTTGGTATCGTCCTGGCTAAATGTTACGAACTGGTTCATTCATAACATTCATAAACTATACATTCAAACTTTAAATGCTTGAAGTGCAGGTCTATGGCATGCTTTGATATAGCAGATTTGGTGGTTCTTGTTCACATGATTAATATGTGCTTGTTGACTTTGCATAAATGTTAAATGAAATGCATTGGTTCTACCATTGTATTGTAAGCCAAGTTTACATCATGGCAGGGCCGCGAGGCATGATTCTTGGTGCCCATATTGGTGGCCATTTTGTTTAGTTTTTTTGTTCCTGGGTTCAATTGCTGTACGCCATTTGTATTTATTACTGTGCATTCTGGGTATTGAAGTAAAGTTTACAAGCCCATCGATGTTCTCTTTTTTTCCTTTCTCACAGAACCCAGTCAAAAGAATTCCAGACACGCATGAAATCACACTGCAGCATGGCACAAAAACGGTAAGACATCCTTTCATACTGTAAAAGCCATGCCAGGAGATTCAGTCATTGACTCCAGGGAATCATTAGCTACAAAACCTGTTTGCATGTTCTGTAATGTTTACCTTTATCAGAATGTTTACCTGTGACGGAATGTTTAATGTTTACCTTTATCAGAATGTTTACCTGTGTCCGAATTATTCATGTTTACCTTTGTCAGAATGTATACCTGAGATGGAATGTTTACCTGTGGCTGAATGTTGAATGTTTACCTGAGATGGAATGTTTACCTCTCACCTGTGACACTCAGGTATCCGCTCTGGGCTTGGACCCCTCGGGTGCTCGGCTGGTTACCGGGGGATACGACTATGATGTGAGATTTTGGGACTTTGCCGGGATGGATGCTGCTCTGCAGGCCTTTCCATCCCTGCAGCCCTGTGAGTGGTACGTTCAGTTATGTATTTTTCAATATTATCTAAATATTTTTTCTGTATCTATTAGCAAGACTCCATGTGTCACACCCTTTGTTAGTTTGTTTCTTTGCAAGTGTTGGTTTAGCTTAGCTATGTATTGCTAGCTGCATCTCTTTCAGGTTAGCTAGTTGGCCGCACAATTACGTACTTGATAGCTGCATGTTGAAAGTTAAATGATTAAAAGAGCCATTTCTCTCTAAGATGAAATTGTCGATCCAAGTTTTTGCTTTTCTTGATTATTTATTTCTGCAAAATTGGCAATGACCGAAATATTGTTCCATTTAAGTTTCTCCAGTACAATTGTACACGGTGGTCTCTCTATAGTTCTGCTGTAAATGGCAGCTTCTCTCTCTCTCTCTGATCTCCCTACAGCCACCAGATAAAGTCCCTGCAGTACAGCGTCACAGGCGATGTCATCCTGGTGGTTGCAGGCAGTGCTCAGGCTAAGGTCCTGGACCGGGATGGCTTCCCGGTTCTGGAGTGCGTGAAGGGGGATCAGTACATCGTGGACATGGCCAACACGAAGGTACGGTCATCGCCAAGAGGGTCCCTTTCACCCATAGAAGAGTAGGACCAGGGGGGCAATGTCGTATCGCAAACCTCTCTTGATATTATCTGAGGATTCGACCTGACGACATCGGAACCAATCGGATAACACGCTGGACAGACATCTTCCTTTCTGGAAAATAATTTGTCAGTATTTCTAAATGGCATTTTGTAAAACTTAGTTATTTGGCATACAGCTTTTCTCATAATGCATGGAAACTACGAGCACTCTTGTTCCTTCCCAGTGGCCTTTGCGATGGGTCATTGGTTTTCCACCAAGAGGAACAATTTAGAGGCGGGATGCACCAGTGAAATGTTCTTGAAATGGAGACAGAGCGAGTGATATTTGGTCCCAGAATGACAACGCTCGCTCTGTTTGTTGTCTAGACTTCATTGAAACAAACGTGTTCTATAGATTTATTTCTTGTCATTCGGCTGTTCATTTGCTAATGTTGCTTCATGTTTGGATTGGGTGTAAGTCAAGACCTGTTATAACAGTAGTGACCAGTACTTCCGCATTTGAATGTGTAGTTAGGAACATTGAAATGACATTTTTCTGGTCTTACAGCTTAAATGGTTAATATGTGTTCTGTTGCTTTATTCTCTGACATATTTCCATTGCCAGTGAAACGCTATTGAAGTGAGACATTTTTCTGACCCCTGAAACAGGGTCACACTGCAATGTTGAACAGTGGCTGCTGGCATCCAAAGATCAAGGAAGAGTTCCTGACGTGCTCAAACGATGGGTGTGTAAGAAGTCATACCCATGTAATCACCATGCATGAATATAATCCCACAATGAGTCCTAATAAGTGCTATTACCAGGCATGTCCTCAAAGTGGCACGGAGATGAAAATGAAATTCATGATTCAATTGGCACTTTATCATTTCATTTTCATGTTTTTCATTGCGTTTATTGCACCGTTCCACAGCCAGGCACTTATTCATGTATGTTTAAACCCCTCCGCTCCCCTCAGTACGGTGCGTACCTGGGACCTGAGTCCGTGTTCAAGCCCCGCTCCCTGCAGGGTAAGAGGGTCACCCCCACCTGCTGCTCCTACAGCCGGGACGGAAAGCTCGGCCAGTCGTAACTGTGATATTCCACAGAGTATCTGAACTGGAAGAGGTAGAGACAGAGACAGACATGGGTAGAGCAGTACACCAGTACAGCCAGGAGGGGGCGTTTGGCTCTGAACCGGAGAATAGGCCCATGGACACTCACAGAGGCCCCGAGGATGACACGACTGACCTTCCTGAGCCAGAGGGTGAGTCCAAAACTCTGCCTTCCAGGCGTGTTTAGACTGTTGGTATAACAGCATAACAAACATATTTATCTGAAAAAACACAAGGCTGCAATTTGTGCTGTCTTTGCGGCTTCCTCTCCCTGATATGGAAAATGTATCTTGTTAAAGTCGAGGTTTACACAGATGAGTCACTTCAGCATAACAGGCAATTTGCTGGCATCAGATTAACCAGCAGGGGTCGCCTAACAGCTGGGCCTCATCTTGCAACAGCGACCCCCAATGGCTGATGCGGGACCTGCAAGTGCACATGGTCATGATTTGTTTTGACAAAGATTTTTTAATGCTATTTTATTTGCTCGCTCTTATTTTATCTCTGTGAAACACCTTGGTTTTTTATTTGCAATAAGTGCTAAATGTTTACGTTTATTGCTTGCTCTGCTCTTATTCTCCTTAGCTACTATCAATTTCTCAATTCATTAGTGGCCCACTTGACTCCAATAGGACACCAAATTATATTTTAATTATACCAAATTATAAAATAAGTCCTATTCGTTTTTATTTAATTCATTAAATTCTGGTTTGAGACATTCTGACTTAAGCTTCAGGTATTCTGCTATGCCTCAAGGACCGTACATGAAATATTGATTGCAAGGATTTGAATGGCATTAATCCTTCTAGGTTCTTTCATTCCAGCAATCGCTTAAAATGTGCTGCTGTCAATGGATAAAACTGTGCACATTTAGTCAGTGACATTGAAAAGGCAATTCTGATCTTCTATGAATTGTAATGTTACATTTGATATGTGGTGAAAATACATGTGGGAGTCAGTCAGGCCTGTGTGTAGTTGCGCTTTAATGGTGGAGCCCGTGGTGGTGGCTGGAGGCCTCCACTGCCGATGTTCTCCTGGTCCAGCAGGGTTTGTAACGCTGTGGTCCTGTAGGTGAGAGCAGGAGAGAGGACGCTGTGTACACTTCAGGCTCCGCCTCCTGCATCTCAGTCCAGATCAAGACCGTCTCCCGGGGGCCGAGGCCTGCCCATGAGCAGGTATGACTCAGCCGGGGACCGTCAACTCCGGCCCTCAAATCCAAATCCAGCCCGGGTTTTCTTATCTCCCGGGTAATTACTGCTAAGGATTGGCCGGACAGTCTTCACACCTGACTCCCAGGGTTGCTGATCCCTGCAGTTGGCCCAACTCCAAATTAAAAACTCTTCAGTAGTAATGGACCAGTTTTTAATTATTTGAAGAGTCGGTTCTGTAATGTTTTGGAATGTTTTTTTCAAAATTCTAATGTTTGTATTTCTACATTCTAATTTGATCAATTCTATAATTGCTTTCAGTTGCCAGTAGCTATTGTTACTACAGCATTATAACGTCCAGTAAAGAAGATTCTAATCACATATTTGTAATACCCTCACACCCTCAAGGGCCATGTCTAATATTAACTGAGCTACATTTAAGTTGTTGAATAAAGAAGAAGTGCAGCCCCTTGCATTTAGGTCTGTTCCCCTTTTTGCATTCATGTTCACAGACACTGACCCTGGCGGATCTGGTGTCGGACAGAGAGGAGACCGAGGGAGATTCATCTCAGTTCAGTGCTTTTCGTTTTTCATTTTTTTCCCCGTCGTTCAATGAAATGATCATACTTCTCACATAGTATAGTTAGAAAATGTCATGCATGAAAGATTTAATATGATGCCATACTATGACACCACTGTAATAGGACGTGACTGTACCCTAGGTGTGTATGGAACCGAAGTTAGTCTTATGTAGCTTGGACAGATGCAAAGCCTCCTCCTGTGAGATTGTGTCCCCAAATGTTTTTAATCGGAAACTAAAGGATTCAGCCTCCCACTGAGAAGGAGGTTCATTATAACAGACTTAAAATAAGGTGATTCTGCTTCACTTGGTGCTGTCATAGCAGCCATGTTTATTTGATCAGTGGTTGCTGTATTTCGTGATCTGTGCTTTTTCCAAATTGTCTTCACACCTCTACAGCCAAACTAGTGTCGAGGTTCCAGACCCTGACCCTGCCCCTGCCCAGGAGCCAAACATCCAGGCGGGCCCTGTGCCAGGCCTGCATCCTGGGCCTCAAGTACCGAGTTTCCCCAGCAGCAGCACCTCGCAGCTGGGGAGGGGCCCTGAGGCGCTGCCTCCTCCAGCAGCAGCAGACCCCTTCAGGCAGCTGGTCCAGGATCAGATGTTCAGATTGGTGCAGGTGAATGTAACTGCACACCACTGAAAAACTACACATTGCACATGAAACATTCAGCAATAACACTTCAGGCTGCTGGCAAGTTGGTCCTGGGGACTGGAGTTGAGAAAGTTGTTTAGACTTTGAGTCATGCTCAAGGCTTGGGTTAAATTTCAGTTCAGTCATTTTGCGAAATTAAATAAAATTCATGGCTTGAAAAATTCCCTTCAGTTTATTTCCCCCATTTCAACACCCCCAAAGTGGCAAGCTAAAAATGTACAGTCCCAAGCAAGCGCTAGCATCTGCCTACTGGTGTAGGTAGTATGCACCTAATAGCTACTGCTAACATGCTAGCTACTGAAATATATCGTTCTCCAGTATTTTCTTCATAAAGTGGAACTATAATCTACACAATTAAATCTACGAAGGGTGACAGACTCCACTCATAGAGAGCAGCAGTGACTTCAGGTATATGTGGTTTAATTTCAATCAGCAGCCATTCAAGGCCTTGGGGTGTGTCTACAAGATCAATTTTAATGCCCCTGGAAACCGGCAGACACTGTGGTCCTCCAGGTCATGTTCACAGTTCCCCACGGTTTGTGTTTCTTTTTCCTCTCTCTCCCGCCAGTTCCAACAGATGAGCTTCATCAGCCTCCTGCAAACTGTGGCCGCCTCCTTCCCCAATCCGTCCCAGTTAAACCAGAATCCCATTCCCACTGATCATCTGTCCCAGTTAAACCAGTCCCATTATCCCATTCCCACAGCCAATCTGCCCCCATTAGACCACACCCAGTACCCCATTCCCACAGAAAATCTGCCCCAGTTAAACCAGTCCCAGTACCCCATTTCCCCAGCTAATCTGCCTCCATTAAATCACCCCCAGTACCCCATTCCCCCAGCTAATCTGCCCCCATTAAATCACCCCCAGTACCCCATTCCCCCAGCTAATCTGCCTCCATTAAATCACCCCCAGTACCCCATTCCCCCAGCTAATCTGCCCCCATTAAATCACCCCCAGTACCCCATTCCCACAGCCAATCCGCCCCGATTAATCCAGACCCACCAGCCAGGCGCTCCATTTTTCCCACCCAGACCAGACCCACACCAGTTTGGACCTCAGAACCAGGGCCCGGTCCCCACGCCTCAGCCCCATGCACTGGAGCGTCTCCACACGGAGCAGAACCTCGGGCCGGACCCAGAGACCCAGCCGTGGGCAGGACAGGCCGATGAGCTGGAGCTTCTCCACTCTGTGAGCCCCAGCAGTGAGAGTCCGAGCCTGGGCAACATGGAGAGCCTCAGTGAGGTAGCTCGTCATGGCCTGCCTGCTGTCTGAAGCTCAAGTGATTACAATGAAATGTCTGAAAAGGGCCGGTGTGGGCCCAGCACCGCTCCTCCTGATTCTATTTCTCAAGGTCTTGATTGAGACCACGATTAGTTAATTTGTGGAATCAGAGGTCTTCCTCTCGTGTCGAGGGTCTTTCAGCGCACTTATCCCTGGTTATGGGTATGCACTTTGCACTTTGTCGTACGTCGCTCTGGATAAGAGCGTCTGCCAAATGCCATTAATGTAATGTAATGTAATGCCTTAGTGCAGGGCTAAAACAAAAACCTGCACCCACTCCAGCTCAGATGAGATGAGACTGGACACCCTGTACTAAATTACTTGATTACATTTTCTGAACCTAATTTTAAAACTTGAGAACTGCTTGATTTTCTGCCATTTATGATGTTTCCATGGCACGTTTATAGTGATCACGACGCGACTATGATTCATTTCTGTCGCTGTGGCTCTCCAGGAACTTCCTGTCCGTTTGGAGGAACTGAGGGGAACCCAGACGGAGAGGGGAAGCGCCTGCGTTACCCCCGTCCGCCACCAGGGGCTGGCGCTGCTGTGTGCCGCTGGCTCGAGCGCTACTCCTCCTCCGGCACCCACAGGATTAAAACTGCTGCAGCTGCCCCCGCGCTCCTCCTTGCCCCCCCCTGCTGTCCCCACAGGCCTCCTCTACAGCTCTGCCGTGCCCCCCCTCCCAAGAGAGGCGTTTGTGCACCCCCGCGCAGACCCCCCCGTCCTGCCCAGAGAGGGGGGCAGGGGGTGGCGGAAACCGGCCCAGCGGGCATTCGAGGTTCCGCCGGACCAGAGCGTCCGTCAGGTGGCGCAGCCCAAACTCCTGGACGGCCCAGGGCAGGGAAGTGGTCAGGGTGGCCCCCTCCAGCTGATCCTCGCTCCCCCGTCCCACCGGCAGCCCCTGCCCCGCGGCCTCCCGCTGCTGCGCTTTCACCCCGAGCCCCGCCTGCCTGCCCCTCCCGCCCCCTTCACCACCCCCGCCACGCCTCTGATCTCCGTGCCCAGCCCTCCAGGGTTTCCTGAGGTCCCAGGCCACCCAGCGTTCCCAGCGTTCAGCTCTGGCATTCAGCTGCTTCAGAGGGCCCCCGATCAGCCAAGCAAGGTGTCGCACACGTACTGTACACAGTACAGCACACAAATCCAATACACGGCACCGCATGCTTACTGCGTCCTGTAACGCACACTCTCTCCAGGCCCAGCAACACGTACCTGAACAGTCATATCCCATCAACAAATCTCCAGGCCCGATACGGTGGCAGGCTGGTTAGGAACAGAATTCAGAGATCATTATTCATCACTAGATCAGGAGTGTGCTGCAACACGTGCATGTGATGCCAACCGCCACTTATCATACTCAAGTGCATGAGGGTCTCCTTCTGCCAACGCCTCCCATTCACCATAAAGCTCTGGACACACACAGATACACACACACACACACACACGCATACACGCACACACACACACACACACACGCGCACACACACACACACACACACACACGCACACACACATACATGCACACACACGCACACACACACACACGCGCACACACACGCACATACATGCACACACGCATACACACACGCACACACACACGCACACGCACACGCATACACACACACGTACACACACACACGCACATACACACACACACACACACACACACACACACGCACGCACGCACGCACATACACACACACACACACGCACGCACATACACACACAATCCAGAGTTTTCCTCACTATGCCTCCCGCTCACCGTCTCGCCCCTCTGCAGGTGCTCCTGGGGCGGGTGGCGTGGGCTCCAGAGTGTGGGGAGAGGGCTGGGCCTCGCCTCCTCACCATGGCCTCCCAGGCCCACCCTGCTCAGGATACACTCGCCTCCAGCAAAAGGTAAATTCTCTGCTCGCTCATGTGAGGTCAGACATATGTGATCTGAGTTAGGGGTGCACGATATGAGGAAAATATGCAATATGCGATAACATTGTTGAATATTGCGATGACTTTGCGATAAGTGAACAATTGTGCACAGTTTTAATGTGTTCCTGCTTTAGGTACATTGCTACTGCCCACTGAATGCAAATAAATTAATACTTTATTCCCAACATGCTTTTATTGAACAAAATTGCAGCCAATCAATTTAACAGGACATCAATTTAAATAAATACTATTCATAACAGTTCAAGCAGTCTTTTGTGATGTGTTTATTGCACATGTTCATATTTCGATGGTGATCAATATGCAATATATGGTGCAGCCCTAATGGTGATGTCACAACCACAGCTGGTGATAGAAAGCAAGAGTTCTAGAACACTGACTTGGAATTTTGAGAACTTTCCAAATGGCCTCCTCTTCAAAGGGTTAAAGGTATCGGCTCCCAACTAGAGCCTGACGTCCCAATTTCTACCCCTATTTGGATTGGCCAATCATCTGCAACGGTAGATGTGTGAACCCTACTTCATGTTGGGGAGAGTGTAGACCTCCAGGGTGTCTGATGTCCCATCCAGTTTAGAGTCGGTGCTGTCTGTGCTCATAAAGGTATGTTTTTAGAAGTGCTTTAGATGTGTGGTGTTCGAGGTCCTTCACAGTTTAGAGTCGGTGCTGTCTTTTGTCCGCAGGCAGAAGAGGAGGGAGGAGAGGGAGCAGGAGGGACAAAGCAGAAGCCTTGGCAGACCGGAGGATTCCAGCATCTCTCCGACAGAGGTACGGTGTCAGCGCTCCTTCGCCATAACCTGTTAACCAACGGAACACCACTCTTTTATACCATGCCTCCAATCTCAATATGAGCCTAAAATTTAAGATGGAGCCCTGCTGTCTCATAGTCATTGGTAAAGGCGTTCCGTGGGCTGCTTGACACTTTTCCTGTTTTATTACTGTAGGCTGATAAAGCTGAGCCATCAGGGTCAGCGCTGGAGGAAGACATGGTTGACGGTGAGCTTCTTCATGAAGGCAGCTGTGATCTGCTCATTCATCCCTTCAGCCAGCTTCACTGAGACCTGTTTACGGCACGATCCCAGTACAATGGTCTAAATTAAATATCAAAATATAAGTGTCTATTTCAAAGCCACAAAAGATAACTGTTGTACAAAATGGCACTCAACCCCTTCCCTGTTCATATTAATAACCAGTATGTCTGCAATTGTTATTAATTAGTCAATGCTTCTGACTGGTATCGCTGAAATTATGCTCCCTTAATGTTCTGACATTTGAAAACGCCATTAAAATAACATGTCATTCAAATTTTCATGGTGAAGATTTTCATCTTCATATATGGAAAGTACAAATATGCTTCTAGAGGTGCTCTCACAGATTATAATGTGCATTGAGCGTATTGATCTGATCGGGTTGATCTGTGCCAGTGTTGCCTGCTAACTGAACCTAGCGCTGGTGTTCGGCCTTTTCCTCCCAGAGTCGGGCAGCTCCGTGCTGGCCGGGCCGGACCTGATCTCCAGGGCTCTGTCCACTGCAGCCGAGCTCCACGCCTTCGCCAGCACGCAGAAGAGACCGCCCCAGCTCCACGATGCCAGCACCAACACCGACTCCGGTATTGTGTCTGGTCCTGTCTTTACGTTATATTATTATGTTATGCTATGTCGCCCCCTGCTTCCGTTATCATGGAGGGGAAACCTTTTCATTCTGGTTTTTCACGTTCTTGTAGGCTGTCCAGATTGTACGCTGTTTATATTTTGATATGAAATTGAAACTTAACTTTCAGATTTAAACCACTGTTACTTTGGAAAGTAGCCTTTTGCCATTATATTTGAGAAATCCTTAGATGTTTGAATGCTCTCATACTGGCCCTAGGCCAGGTCGTACTGCAGTGAAACTACAAATGAGTGAATCCCAGGAGTGTGCTGGGTAAAATGCGTTGCTGGCGATGTCACGATTTAGGCTCGTACGATTACTTTCACGCTAACGTCCTGCGGCAGAAATGACTGTGGGTGAGTGTGATTGCTTCTCTCTGGCACCCCCAGCAGGTGCGGTGCAGGTAGAGACCGCTGCAGCAGCCTGTCCTGGTGTACTCCTGAACCTGCAGTTCCCCCGGGAGGCTGAGACCGCGGTCCAGCAGGGACCGGACACGGTCAGATTGACATTTTTATTCATTAAATAGCATCACTTGCAGACCTGGGTAAATTACATAATTGTTTTGGATTCAAACACTTTTCTGTGCTCAATTGATCTTGCCTGGTGCAATTGAGCCAACCAGAAAAGTATAGAATCCAGAACAATTACGTAATTGACCCAGGTCGTATGTTTTATATGGTCATACGCTGGCCATGTATGCTTGTATGCTATGCTATGCTTCACTGAGCTTGTCTGGTGTATTGGAACCTATGAAATACTCTCAAGAAATGCGAACCCCACCTTCTGGTCCTCTTGGTTAGCTCAATTGCACCAGGCAAGATCAATCGAGCACAGAAAAGTGTTTGAATCCAAGACAATTACTTAACTGAGCCTGGTCTAGTAGCTACAGGCCTACTGGACATGGCAATTATGTGTCCAATAACATGAAGAATGGCTTCCCTCAGGTCAGCGCAGGACGCCACTTCATCAACGTGATTAATCTGGAGGACGAGGATCTGCTGGAGCACCTGCCCTCCCGCCAGGCTTCTGCCTCCCCGACCGGGCCGACCTCCACCCCCGTCTCCCCCCACACCCACCGGCCTGGAGCTCCTGTCCCAAATCACACCTCCACTGAGCAAATGACTGTGGAGACTGTGTTAGACACACAGCTGGGTAACTCTAACCCTGACCTTCTAAACACTAGACACAACTCTAACCCTTCAGAACATTGAGAAATTACTGTGGAGACTGTGCTAGAGACACTGCTGGGTAACTCTAACCCTAGAGATCCATCCACACCAAGAACTATAACTATGAAGCAAACTATAAATATGTAGTTTAGTGTAGTGGGTGTCCACACCACAACTATAATGACAACGCTAATGATGGACAATTTTTTTGATCACTTTCAGAGCAATTTTTTTTTCAGCTGCATAAACGATTGATACACAGACAGCCAATCAAAATCCATCCAGATTTACAAGGTGTCATGTTCAAAATGGCAGATGACAGAGCCGGGAGACTATTTACAGAAAGTTATGGTTCATCAGCATGGATACTCACATCGTTATTGCAGGAGTTATAGTTTTTGGTGTGCACGGGCCTTAAACCTTCTGAATACTGAGTAAATGACAGTGGAGGCCATGGTAGACACACAGATGGGTAATTCTCCAGTCCCTGTGACACTGAATGGTTCATTGTATGTGTCAGTTAGCTTCTGCTTGGTTCACAGCCCATTACAGATGCTACTCTCATACAATTCAGTAAGCCTTGAAGCTTTAAAAGTAATTTTTTTTTTAAAGTTCCGTTTTTTAGGTTGCCATTATTTAGGTTGTGGTCAATGGTTTCATTGAGTTACTTTTGAATATTCATTTTAGTTTGAAAATACATGAGGACAATCTCAAGTTTGCAGCCTGATTTGTCGTTTGTCCCGTGGGCTTGTATTGTGTCTGTAATTTCACTGGCGAATTCAGGTCTGCACGCCTCCTATCTATTGCCGTGTGTTACACCCGTCTACAAGGCACAGCTTCGCTCTGTAATTTCACACCGGGAATGATCCGTTTGCTTCTTCCAGAACCCAGTGAGAGGCCCAGTCCCCCTGTGATACCGGGCCTGTGGGGCATCTCTGAACCCGGCCAGGATAAGGAGCCACTCGGGCTACTCGTGGAGATAGAGGTGCGTAGCCCACCCCTGCTGCCCGGATTACGATCTCCCAGGAATTTGAAAAAGGATAGACTCTTTATTCAAAGTCCAAATGAGGCAACACTACTGTGGGAATGCTAATGCTAAATGCTAATCCAATAGAATAACAGTGAAGGCACTGGTCCTGGTGTTGGTTTAAAAAGATTTGCTGTTGTGAATGTGTTAAACAGATGTTTTGTTTTGTCTTGTTTTTCCTGCTTACAAATTCAGTTTAGTGTCGCCCACCCGATGAGTTTGCCAGAATTATTTTTTGGTCTGGGGCAGAAGGGGTTAATCGCAAGCCATTTTGTTGGTAGGCCACACACAAACTTTAATGAACTAGGAATCTCTGTTCTTTTTCGAATAAAACTTAAGTGTCAAAAGTCTTCAGACTGTCACTTCAGCACATGTTAATGCTTTTTTCTTGTCTAAACTGGTCCTATGACCAAGTTATGATGCCGTTTAAACGTATCGCCCCCATCCGTGCCCACCCGACTTTGTGTCTGTGCTGTTTCTAGAAGTTTCTGTCCGATACGATGTGTGTTTGTCACCCTCCAGCCTCTCAGCCTCCCCAACTCTTCGCGTCTCGGTCTGGGCCTCAGGGACTCTTTGGGCCTCAGTGTGAGCTTCAGGGACGTGGAGGAGCAGAGCACCAGCAGCAGGGGTGGTGTGGGAAGATCAGCAGACGGTAAGAGGCAGCATGCATCGTCGCAAAGCCACGTTAGTATACAATGCTGTGTTTTCAGTAGCCAAAGCAAAATCCCAATTCTTTTAGAGGGGGATCTCATAGCTGTTACCTGTGCTGCAGGTGTGAGGGTCCAGTTTATTAGTTCCTTTTCAGGAGCTCTTTCCTGTTTTCATAGCTGTCCAATCAGGGTATCCCGTCAAATGTTACCTTTAGGCCTTTAAAGGGTTTCTGGACTTTCTCACTGTGTCACTTGTGCCTAGTTAAGTAATGAGGTGAAATGACAACAATTAAATTTAGCCTTTCATTTAATCTCTGCATTGAATGCCACAACTTTGTCAGAGCAAGCTACCTGCTAGCCTCTGCAAGACATCACTTGTTTACTGAGGGCTAAAATTGTACATTTCTTTTGCAGCTTTTGATTCCATGATGGAAAGGTCTGGAAAGTAAGTGTGTGCTGCATTCAATCCATATACTGTGTGCTAAAGTAGAACGCTCTGTCCCCCTTCCACACATTCTCATTGATATAGCGCCTTTATCCAAAGCGCTGTACAATTGATGCTTCTCATTCCCCCTTTCATACACACACACAGACACACACACACTCACACTCCAACGGTGATTGGCTGCCATACGAGGTACCAACCAGCTTGTCAGGAGCAATTGGGGGATAGGTGTTTTGCTCAGGGAAACTTCGACACAGTCAGGGCAGGATCGAACCGGCAGCCCTGGTGCAACGACTGCTCTTACCATCATGAACCAATGTCGCCCCATATCACCATATCAGGACAGTATCACACACTATGCTGTATCGCACACGATCCTGTATCACATACTATCCCCATGTTACACACTCTCCCCGTTTTGCACCGTTTCACCCAGCCTCTGACCCCTCAGGTTTTCAGACGGGCCTCTGGACCTGAGTGACACGGGCGACACCCTGACAGAGTTGGGCGGGCTGAGAGGTGCCTCCACCTATTCACTCGGCCCATCAGACTCACTGAGAGACAGGTTTCTCAGGTAACAGCCCAGTGGGAGCCAATCAATACTCCTAATCACTCAGCATATTCCAGTCACATACATGATGCACAACTGTGTGTTAGCAGTTCGCTGGTCGAGAGTTTGACGATGTTAAAACGTCCCGATTAATTTCTGGTGAATTTCAGACTCGAGTCAAATCCATCATTGTTTTGGATTCAAATACTTGTCTGTCTGGTCTGGTTCATCTCTACTCTGTAATAGATGGGGTGAGCAGAACAACGTGGGGGTGGAGGAGGAGGAGCAGCGAGAGGAACTGCGGGCATGGATGAAGAAGAAGCAGAAAGAAAGGATTGCAGAATACCGCAGACAGAGGGAGGAGAAGAGAGAGCAAGAGCACCGGCCCTTCACACCTTCGTCCACTCAGGTCAGGCTGTGCATCGTGGTCCCAGCTGACCCAGCTGACCCTGCTGACCCTGCTGACCCTGCTGACTCTGCTGACTCTGCTAACCCTGCTGACTCTGCTGACCCTGCTGACCCTGCTGACCCTGCTAACCCTGCTGACTCTGCTAACCCTGCTAACCCTGCTGACTCTGCTAACCCTGCTGACCCTGCTGACTCTGCTAACCCAGCTGACCCTGCTGACTCTGCTGACCCTGCTAACCCTGCTGACTCTGCTGACCCTGCTGACCCTGCTGACCCTGCTGACCCTGCTAACCCTGCTGACCCTGCTGACCCTGCTGACTCTGCTAACCCTGCTAACCCTGCTAACCCTGCTGACCCTGCTAACCCTGCTAACCCAGCTAACCCTGCTGACCCTGCTGACCCTGCTGACCCTGCTAACCCAGGTAACCCTGCTGACCCTGCTGACCCTGCTAACCCTGCTGACCCAGCTGACCCTGCTGACCCTGCTAACCCAGCTAACCCTGCTGACCCTGCTGACCCTGCTGACCCTGCTAACCCAGCTAACCCTGCTGACCCTGCTGACCCTGCTAACCCTGCTGACCCAGCTGACCCTGCTAACCCAGCTAACCCTGCTGACCCTGCTGACCCTGCTAACCCTGCTGACTCTGCTAACCCTGCTGACCCAGCTGACTGTGCTAACTAACCCTCCTGTCCCTGCTAACTCAGCTAACTCAGCTAATCTGCTAACTCAGCTAACTCACAAAACAGCCAGAGAACTGATGAGAACAAAACTGGGTTTTTGTCATAAACTTATCAAAGTATTTTAAATGCAAGCAGCCATACAACCATGCACCCTTCTCCTGCCGAATGGCTGAAGCTAAGCAGGTGTGGGCTTGGTCAGAACTTGGATGGGAGACCTCCTTGGAAAACTAAGTTGCTGCTGGAAGTAGTGTTGGTGGGCCAGTAGGGGACGATCTTCCCTCTAGTGAAATAAATCCCAATGCCCCAGTGCAGTGATGGGGACACTGTGCTGTCGGAGATGCCGTCTTTCAGATGAGATGTTAAACTGAGGTCCTGACTCACTGTGGATATTATTATTAATATTATTAAATATGGCTAGTTTTTTTTCTCAGGGTCTGCATATGTCTGAAAATAATATCAGACCTTGACTCAACTGTCTCTGACCAAACCTAAGGTTACTGGCCTGACCCAAGGTACACTGAATAACAAGCCGTGTCTTTAACGCTACCTTCCTTTAATTAGTCATTAATATGCTTCAAATAGGCTAAATAGTGGTCTAAATAGTATTGTATGTATTTACGTTAATCTGCTCTGTCTACAGAATCTGACCTCCAGAGATCTTTCTACCAACAAGAAAATGAAGGAAAAGAAGGAAAAGTGAGTGCTTCATGGAACCATTTTACCTTACAGACTCACTTTTGACAAACTGTACCCACAAATATATATATATATATATATATATTCATGTGCCTATATTCACCAACATAACTGCCATTTTAACTCTTAAAGAAGATTTTGTGTTTTTGTAGTTTGTACTGTCGGCACTTCTGATCATGGCAGCCATTTTGGAGCACTGTATGTGTCGAGGTCTGTGTGTTTAATGTTGTTTGTTGTCGAGCAGGACATTGCTGCTGGAACACCACACCCTCAGAGCCCGAGAGGCCTGTAGCTTGATTACAGAGCTGCTCAAGCCGTCCCCAGCCCTGCCCACCCTCACCAAGGCCCAGCCCTCACAAAGCACCAATCAGAGCAGCCGCAGGCCCAAGGCCCAGCCCTCACAAAGCACCAATCAGAGCAGCCGCAGGCCCAAGGCCCACCCCTCACAAAGCACCAATCAGAGCAGCCGCAGGTCAGCAGCTTTCTGTGCCGTTATTACCTTTAAAAGTATTAAGGACGCTGTGCACTCAAAATATGATTTCTTTATAAGTTGTAAGTTATATTGGTAAATTATAGGTATACAGACGCTGCGACTTTCAGTTGTGATCATTAAGATCATTCATTATTATTTTTTATCCTGAGTTCCTCCAATTGTAGTTGTGTGAGTGCTGGGAGTTGTAGTTGTGTGAGTGCTGGGAGTTGTAGTTGTGTGAGTGCTGGGAGTTGTAGTTGTGTGAGTGCTGGGAGTTGTAGTTGTGTGAGTGCTGGGAGTTGTAGTTGTGTGAGTGCTGGGAGTTGTAGTTTTGTGAGTGCTGGGAGTTGTAGTTGTGTGAGTGAGTGTAACCAGGTCGGAGGGCTGTGTGTGTTCCAGGGCTGCTCCTCACGGCTACAGCAGGCCTGAGGGGAGGAGGGGGAGGGACGCTCTGTTCCACACATCTGCCTCTCCTGGGAGGACCGCAGGAGTACGGAGCATATCTGCCCAGCGTGGAGAACATCAGCCCACCACCCGCCGTCTGCACAGACCTGGTGAGCTGTTCTCTGGGGGTTCAGGCCTGGTGCCTTTCTGCTGCTCTGTAAATCATAAATAATCATTTGTTATTTAGTTGAATTTGGCATTTAGTTTATCCAAATCGACTTAGGGTTGATTAGACTAAGCAGCAATGTGGGGTTAAGGGCCCAACAGCTTCACGGATCTTAGTCTTCTGTAAAATATTTCTGTATGAAAAAAACATTGAATTGCCCTCACATATAGGGGTGGCAGGGTATCCTAGTAGTCGGGTGTTTGACAAGTAACTGTAGAATTGCTGTTTCGAGCTCCTGGGGGCACATGACCTGCCATCCACTGAGGAGATATTTTAAAAAGTAGTACGGCTTGTTTTTACGATTTGATCAATTGGCAAGTGACTAGAGTAAGACATGTTTAATCTTGAAGCATTAAAAGTGTAGGATGGTATGCTGTAACTCTTTCTGTAACTCCTTGTGGCTCCTGCAGGTGCACTCCCAGATGCCCGTCTGACGAGATGGGGTGTACAAGACACCAGGGGCAGGAGACCGGGCAAAGGTTTGCCCCCTTAATTAGAGCAATTTAATTAACCACTGAAAACATCCTCTGTGTGATTCTGTACCAGTGGGAATATCATGGTGTAATTGTTTCATTGGCTGGACAATGGGAATAGGTTTTGACTAGTTTGGGAATATCATGGTGTCATTTTCTCATTGGCTGGATTATGGGAATAGGGTTTGACAGGCTTGGGAATATCAAGGTGTAATTTTCCCATCGGCTGGATAATGGGAATGGGTTTTGACAGGCTTTGGAATATCATGGTGTTATTTTCTCATAGGTTGGATATTGAGAATGGGATTTGACGGGTTTGGGAATGTCATGGTGTAATTGTCCTGTAGGCTGGATGAAGGGAATAGGTTTTGATAGGCTTGGGAATATCATGGTGCAATTGTCTCATAGGCTGGATAATGGGAATAGGTTTTGATAGGCTTGGGAATATCATGGTGTAATTGTCCCGTAGGCTGGATGAAGGGAATACGGCCACCCCTGAAGGAGGACAGGATGAGAAGAGAGAGGGAAGTGAGAGAGGAGGTGGAGGAGGAGAGTGATGACGAGCAGCTCCTGAGCCCATGGAACCCTCCTCTGGAGATCCGACGCTTGCTTGGCCTGGACAAACAGGTCAGACTTGACTACACTACACTACACATCTCCATTAACCCCCACAAACATCACTGTAGTCTTCATCTGCATTAACCCCCACAAACATCACTGTAGTCTTCATCTGCATTAACCACCATACACATGACTGTAGTCTTCATCTGAATTAACCACCATACACATGACTGTAGTCTTCATCTGCATTAACCACCATACACATGACTGTAGTCTTCATCTGCATTAACCACCATACACATGACTGTAGTCTTCATCTGCATTAACCCCCATACACATGACTGTAGTCTTCATCTGCATTACCCCCCATACAGATGACTGTAGTCTTCATCTGCATTAACCACCATATACATGACTGTAGTCTTCATCTGCATTAACCACCATACACATGACTGTAGTCTTCATCTGCATTAACCACCATACACATGACTGTAGTCTTCATCTGCATTAACCCCCATACAGATGACTGTAGTCTTCATCTGCATTAACCCCCATACACATGACTGTAGTCTTCATCTGCATTAACCCCCATACAGATGACTGTAGTCTTCATCTGCATTAACCACCATACACATGACTGTAGTCTTCATCTGCATTAACCAGCATACACATGACTGTAGTCTTCATCTGCATTAACCACTATACACATCACTGTAGTCTTCATCTGCATTAACCCCCAGACAGATGACTGTAGTCTTCATCTGCATTAACCACCATACACATGACTGTAGTCTTCATCTGCATTAACCCCCATACAGATGACTGTAGTCTTCATCTGCATTAACCACCATACACATCACTGTAGTCTTCATCTGCATTAACCCCCATACACATGACTGTAGTCTTCATCTGCATTAACCACTATACACATCACTGTAGTCTTCATCTGCATTAACCCCCATACACATGACTGTAGTCTTCATCTGCATTAACCCCCATACACATGACTGTAGTCTTCATCTGCATTAACCCCCATACAGATGACTGTAGTCTTCATCTGCATTAACCACCATACACATGACTGTAGTCTTCATCTGCATTAACCACCATAGACATGACTGTAGTCTTCATCTGCATTAACCACTATACACATGACTGTAGTCTTCATCTGCATTAACCACCATACACATCACGGTAGTCCTCGTACTGTCTAGACCACAGATATCAACTCCAGTGCTGGGGGGCCACAGTGACTGCTGGTTTTTAGGTTGTTCCTGGCACCAGTGGTTCATTCAAGTCATTGATTGGCTAAATAATCCACACATCTTGTTCTCAAGGCCACAATTGACAGCTGATTGAAAGCCCCACAGTCACTGTGGCTCCCTGGGAATTTAGTTTGACAACCCTGCTTTAGATACATCCAGATCCTTCATGTGGGGGGATATGTCTCCTTTACATACCTAATTAAGGCTTAAAGGTTTTTATATTCAATCATAACAATCTCGGCCCTTGCTTATCCCTGGCTTTTTGTAGATGGATAGATCTTCGTAAGTGGTTGAATACTAATGCTCTTCATGGGTGTAAGTGGGATAGGATGTCACCCTGGTGTATGGTGCTCTCTCCTCAGGGCTCTGTGGAAGAGCGGAGTGGAGCTCCAGGGAGTGGAGCTGGAGTCTGGCTGAAGGGGCTGGACAGGGACTCCCCCTCTGAGAGCACTGGCAGTATCCTCAGCAAACTGGACTGGACCGCCATCGAGAAGATGGTGGCCGAGGAGGACCAAGTCTGATCCAAAGATAATTTATATTGTGTGTGACAGTTAAACTGTCACATCTCTCAGGTTTACAGTTGTTGAATTGTAATATGAATTTTTCTATTTTGTTTTGGTACTTTAAGTGCTCTGTACTGTCAGTAAATACTGTAAATGTGATTGTGAGTGTGACCTTTAATGTTTTTTGAATGTGTGATTGAGTATCAGTCACAAAGAATGCCATAAATCTCTTTTAAAAATGATGCCTTATACAAGGAGCCTGTGGTGGTGCTAGTGCCATTGGTGTTTCCAATAAAACATTTTAAAACCAACATTTAACAGATTGGAATGTCCTTAAAGATGGCGGACAGACAAAGTCAGAGGAGATAAAGACTGGAATGAGCCCCAGGCGTTTGCACCAGACCATACTTGTCTGTGCTCAATTGATCTTGCCTCTTGCAGTTGAGCCAACCAAGAGTACCAGAAGGCAGGGATTGCTGTTTTTTACAGTATTTAATAGGTTCCAATACACCAGACAAGCTCAAAGAGGTGTAGAAAAGTATGTGAACCCAAAACACCTACAAATTTGACCCAGGCCTGGTCAGCACCAGGGACCGGTCAACTCGTCACCGTCGTTCTTGGTACTGCTGGAAGTGCCAAATTGCAGGAAGAGGGAGGGGAGCAGGCCAAGCCAAGTGATGCCCCAGGGGACTGGATTGCACCAGGGGCCCTGGCCCTTATCTGGATCCACATCTCAAGCCTCTCCCCCATGATGGAGGTGGTCTTTATGGGGAGGTGAGCCCAAGTGCTGCACAGCGCGAAGGCACAGATTTCAGATGGTCATAGACACGTTCCACTACTCCCTGTTCACCCCGATAGACAAGCATACAGTATGACTACGAGGGCGACATGGCTCAGGCAGTAAGAGCAGTCCTCTGGCAGTCGGAGGGTTGCCGGTTTGATCCCCCGCCCGGGCTGTGTCGAAGTGTCCCTGAACAAGATACCTAACCCCCAAATGCTCCTGACTAGCTGGTCGGCACCTTACATGGCAGCCAATCGCCGTCGGTGTGTGGGTGTGTGTATGAATGGGTGAATGGGTGAATGAGAAGCATTAATTATACAGCGCTTTGGATAAAGGCGCTATATAAATGCCAATCATTTACCATTTACGACTGGAACAGCCTTCCTCTCAGGAAAGACCCGAAGGCTTTCACAGTGGTTATGCCCCCTTTCACCGACGATAGCAAAATAATCCATGACTGTATCACATGGTACATTGGACAGTTGAGTACTTTGATTGTGCCAAGGGCACCTGGCCGGTAGCGCCATAGGGTGATGCTGCTATATGATTGGTGATTGAGTTTCCCACGGTGTGGGAGGGATCAGCCTGTTCGGGATCCACATCCTTCGTGGTCATTTTGCAACCCCAGCTGGTCGACCGGGTGTCCATGGACTGCCTGCGGAAGCCACATAGGAAAGGTCTTCCTTTGACTCCACTCTGTGAGCTCAGCTGCGGTCTGCAGTGTGAATGAGAGTGTGGCGGGCTGTCTGAGACTACTCCAACCATGTAACGTTTCTCCCTATGGTTTCTCCACGATTCAAGCAGACTCAATTCCGGAAGTTATGCTGCTTTCCACTTACCATCAGAGATCAAACTTCCAACCTCCAAGTGTTCCAGGTGCACAACGCCAAATTAAACAAAAAAACATGGCTGACTATGAATTGGTGGTGTTTATGTGGTAAGTATATAACCACGTGAACAATCCAAATTCTGCACTGACCCAACGGCAGAAATTATACCACTCGTTAACTGTGCTCGTTAACTAACCACATTGGTAGCTAATCTGCAAATGTCAGGAAATGTGGTATATTTTCAAATGCTTTCACAAATTTTTGGGTATTTTTTATTTTCCTAAATAACGTTTGTGGAGAGAAGATAACTTTCAGAGATCATTTGCCCCTTCCCAGCTAACTAATAACATTGGCAACATTGTTTCACATCAATTTGCACGCAGCCTTTAGTATATGAAAGTGTGCTTTATTTTAAAGTCATGCAGGAACAAATACTTTGCGTTGCCGTTTAGTTGATGGTTTATTATTTGTGTGCCTCCATGGGTTCTGCCATTGTTTGTGTGACAACTGCTTCTCGTGTCGGGGTAGCATTAGCAGCATGACGGGGCTGAAAAGCAACAGAGCTGCAAAGTGACAGAGCGAAAGCAACAGTTTTGTTTGATTTATTTTGCCTTTATTATTTTAGTTCATTATTTTTGCCAGACACTCTCGCTCTCGCTCTCTCGGCCTTCCCCCCCCCTGCATTCTGTAATAGGTAAGTAGGAGGGACCTTATCTCAGGGTCTTGTGGAAAGTGACATCCCACAGGCATCCCATGACGGGGTGGCCTGTAGCGTAGTCGTCAAGGTAAATGTAACGTAGTCGTCAAGGTAAATGTAACGTAGTGGTTAAGGTAAATGACTGGGACACGCAAGGTCGGTGGTTCGATCCCCGGTGTAGCCGCAATAAGATCCACACAGCCGTTGGACCCTTGAGCAAGGCCCTTAACCCTGCATTGCTCCAGGGGAGGATTGTCTCCTGTTTAGTCTAATCAACTGTGCGTCGCTCTGGATAAGAGTGTCTGCTAAATGCCAATAATGTAATGTAATGGATCAGTGTTGGGACCACTGCTCTTCCTCGTTTACAAAAACTACCTTGACAGTGACATTGAAAATACTTTTGTTGAATTTCCAGATGTAACTGGGAGGTTTAGGTAACAGTTTGGAATCTAGTAAAGTAATCCAAGAAGATTTAAACCAAATCTAGAAGTTGGCGGAAACCTGGCAGATTGAATTCAGTATAACGAATTGTGGGAAATAGAAACATAAGGCAGAATTTTATGGGTGGTACAAAATTTGAATGTGCTCAAGTCAGAAAGTTGCCATCAAGTTGGAGACCAGGGGGTTGATCAAGGCCTTTCAGGTTCTCATCAATTTTATGTTATGATAGTCATTGTTTAATAAAAGCCAAAAGAGATAAACCCAGTAACTCACTCAACACTGACAGCAGCTAAATAAAAATATTATGAATACATACCAGGATGGTATAAAATGTTTTTTTAATGATGGTGCAGACGTTATATCCGTGAAAAGTAATAGCTCAATCCCAATGTAATCCAATTTCCAATATGTTGATGTAATCCAGTCAAAACACTGAATCATTTTCCACTGCTGTTGTATCCCCGGAAAGAGTATTTGAATTTTGTGTCTTTTTAAACCTGAGGAAAACAAAATGGGGGTAAAAAAAAATTAGTTAAATAATTACTCTCCAAATATTCAGAATATTTTATAACCATCCTCTCCCATCCTCTCCCATTTTCATCCTGGACACAGGAACCATTAGGTCAACACACATTCACTCTCAGAAAGTGCTGTAGCACAGTGCTAACAGCTGAGGGAGCAGATGCTGTAAGATGTGGCTGCCTTACCTTTGAATCGTCTGCATGTGATCGAGGGTCTCAGGGAGAGGCATACCGTAGGTTTCAGGAAGTAGGAGGCTAAGCAACCCTCCCAAAACACAGAGGCCCCCCATTAATATGTACGGCAAGGACTTGGAATAGGTTCCTGCATAACGGAAGAAAAGGCGGAGTTTCCCACTGTCAGGCAAATAAACTTCAGCATTCAGAACACAAATCATTAACAAATTAAAATGGAACAAGGTTTTATCTCTTATTCTTTGATGAGTGGGGTCACCCCTTGTTCAATACTGATGAATGAACAACTGAAACCATGTGAGGAAAAGGTGGACAGCAGGGAATATCAGTCTCACAATAGAGGAGGACCAACATGTCTGACAAGAGAAGAATGAGGAAGAAAAGGAGAAAGGGGAAAGGGTGAAAGTGGAATGCTTATTTAAAGGTAAACACTGGCAGAAAGACAGGCACTGGTGAAAGAAGAAACACTGACTGAAAGTGTGGAGCTGGTATCAAGGCTCACTAACCCAGATAGAGGAAGTAGGGGGCAGCAATGCTGCCCAGCCGAGCAGCCATGGAGCAGGTGCCCACCGCGGTGTTCCTCAGGACTGTGGGGTACAGCTCCGCCGTGAAGGGATACACGATAGTGAAAGCCACTGAGAATCCAAATTTCCCCATCATCTCCAGTGCAATAGATACCAATTTCAAATCTGTCACATAAAGAGAGATGCCAGAACAGAACAATCCAAAATATTGAGACAACAATGGAGTGTGGTTTGTTTGAACACGGCTCGCACAAACAATACTGCGAGTAACAATAATTTACATAAACATATTCTGCTTGAATTTTTTTTTTTTTTTACTTCATGAAGTTGTTTAAGTACTGTTAGCCTTTAAAGACCTGCCACAGCAATGTTGCTGCAATAATAAATGTTTGGCCAGTAGGGGGCACTGTGCCATGGAAAATGCCTCATGGCGAGACTGACTAACCTCTTGGTATGAGCAGAGTAAACAGTGGTAGCACTCCACCGAGGAACAACGTAGCAAAGAGGCACAATCTCCTTGAGCAGGAGCGAAGTAAGGGCCAGGACAGAATGATGCCCGGGACCTCGACAGCCGCAGAGAGGAAACAGTTCAGGAAGGGGTTACCATGCAGATTGGAGGAGTTCAATGATAAGGCAAAGTACCCAATGGAGACTGCAATCCTGAAAAGATGGGGGGTGGGGGGTAGGGGGATTTTAACAGTTGTTAAAAGGGCAGTTCATCCAAAAATTGAATGAAGTTATGTTTACCCTTACCAGGAGTACTATTTATCATCCAGATAGTTTGATGTCTTGTCTCTTTCCAAATATAATCCTATGTCAATCCTCATGGTGTTATTATGGATGCTCATTGAAAACAAATTTCTGTCAAAGTATGCCAACTGTGTATGTCCGTACAAAGTCACTACTGAAGCAGGCCAATATTCTGGTTTAACTGTTAAAACTATTTGAACCAGTGTTTGAAAACAACATTGACATTACATTACATTATATTACAGGCATTTAGCAGACGCTTTCATCCAGAGCGATGTACAACGAAGTGCAAATCAAACACATAGCCACTCTTTCGTAGTCCAAAGAGCATTCCGGGGAAAGCTGAATAGCTGGCCAAAAATTGGTCCAAGAGAATCTATTAAACTAAGGGAGTTTAGTGATTTCCTCATCTCCTGCAAGAATGCAATGCCCCATGTACAAGGTCTAAAGATTTTAGATGATTGTGAAGAAAATCAAAAGCTACTACAGAAACTTCCTGACTGGGCAACAACCAGATGGAACCGGTATGTCACTAAAGCACTGGATGAAGGGAAGCCATATCCAGGTTTCAAGGAATTCTCAGACTTCGTGGCAGAGGAGGCACGCGTTGCATGCAATCCGATTTCCTCCCTTCATGCACTAAAATATTCAGATGAAAAACTTGGGAGGGAACAGAAGTGCCTCAAAGCCAGCGCCCTGGTGACGTCAACCATGGTGTCTCAAAAAACAAAACCCACTACAAAGAACTCAAGTGCATTAGAACGTGACAAGGGTTCCAAAACCAGTCCTCTGGCCACTCAAAATAAAAGGCAAATAGAATGTATCTGTTGTCAACAAGATAACTTCATATATAAATGTGAAAAATTTGCAGCAATGCCTCTGGAGGAAAAGAAACAATTTGTCTTTAACAACAACATGTGCTTTGGTTGCCTCAGAGTCGGCCATGTCTCTAAAAACTGTCGAAACAGAGCCACTTGCAATATTTGCAAGCGGAGCCATCCCTCTCCGCTTCATGAAGAACGTCATAAAGAAGAAAGAGCAGCAGCACCACCAACTGAGGAAAAAGCTTCCACTCTCAGCGTGAGAGTGGACAACAGTGATCATACTTCAATGATTGTTCTGGTGTGGCTCTCTTGTGCAACAAAAAACAACCCAGAAACCTTGGTGTATGCATTACTGGACACACAGAGCAGTAATACATTTATTGACCAAGAAGTGTGTAGAAAAATGCAAGCAGACACAGAACCTGTAAAATTGAAGTTGTCAACAATGACTGACAGGGGTTCAATAGTCAACTGTCAAAGAGTGGTGGGACTAAAAGTGAGAGGGTACCTTTCACAAGAGTGCATTGAGTTACCACCAGTGTACACTCGAGAATACATCCCACTGGATCAAAATAGCATTCCCACTTGTGAAACAGCGAAAGAGTGGAGCCACCTTCGCAGGATAACAGAAGAGATGCCAGATCTATTGAACTGTCCTGTAGGACTCCTAATTGGCTATGATTGCGCAAGGGCCCTGAAACCAAAAGAGGTGATATCAGGGGAAGAGTATGATCCATACGCAGTCAAGATTGATTTAGGCTGGAGTATAGTGGGATCCAAAACACCTCGTACTAGTTCAAGGCACGTCACAGGGTTTTGTCATCGCGTCTCTGTGAAAGAGCTTCCGCCTATTACACCTGCCTCTGTGATTAAGGCATTGGAAACAGATTTTCTGGACACAAACCCAAGAGAAAGGAACATATCCCAAGAAGATATTCAGTTTCTACAGCTACTGAATGGGAAAGTTCAACACAATGAGAAAGGACTGGAAAGAGCGTCCACAGCTTCCGAACAACAAGCAGCTCGCTATAGCCCGATTGAAACACCTCAAAAGAAAACTAGAGAAAAGTCCCAAGTACAAAGAGGACTATGTGAAATTCATCAACAGTGTCTTCAAAGATGGTGATGCAGAAGAAGTAAAGATCTCACCGAAAGAGGGCAATACATGGTACATTCCACACCACAGGGTGTACCATCCTAGGAAGCCAGAAAAAATCAGTCGTATTTGACTGCTCCGCCAGATACCTTGACACCTCTCTAAATGATCACCTACTCACAGGACCTGACTTAAGTAATGCTCTGACTGGGGTGCTGTGTAGATTTCGTGAGCACCAAATTGCAATCATTTGCGATGTGGAAAAGATGTTTCACCGCTTCCATGTTAGCCCAGAAGATAGGGATTTCATGAGGTTCCTGTGGTGGGAAAATGGGAACACAGAAATAGAGCCCAAGGAATATTGCATGCGAGTGCACATCTTTGGAGCCACATCCTCTCCAGGATGTGCCAACTATGGCATGAAATATCTGGCCAGTAAATATGAAAGGGACTACCCACTGGCAGCGAGCTTCATTCGAAAGAATTTCTACGTGGATGATGGGCTTATCAGCATAGAAACAGTTGAGAAAGCCAAGCAGCTAGTCAAAGAAGCACAATAAATGTGTGCGAAGGGAAAGATACGCTTGCACAAATTTGTGTCCAACAGCAGAGAAGTCTTGGATGCGATTCCAGAGAGTGAATGTGCCAGCGTTGTGAAGGATGTAGATCTGAACTACAACGAGCTTCCAATGCAGAGTGTACTGGGGGTAAAGTGGAACATAGAGACAGATGCGTTCTCATTCAATGTTATCCTTAATGAAAAGGCAGCCACACGATGAGGAATCCTATCAACAGTCGCCAGCGTGTATGACCATTAGGATTTCTCTCTCCCTACATCTTGAATGGGAAAAGACTGCTTCAAGAGATGTGCAAGCGGGGAGTTAGTTGGGATGATCCTCTCCCTCCTGAACTACAGCCAAAATGGGAAACATGGCTCCATGACTTGGAGAATCTACATAAAATCTAAATACCAAGATGCTTCATTCCTAAGAACCATGGCACAATCCAAAACATTGAGCTGCATCATTTCTCAGATGCTAGCAATAACGGTTATGGGCAATGCTCATACATCAGGACAGTTTGCATCTAGGGGTCTCACGGTGGCAGAGCTCATGGATTCAAATTGGCTCATAGGACCTAAGTTCTTATGGGAACGAGAGATTGTCACAAACCAAAAATCCCCAGAGCTTCTTGTAGGGGACCCAGAGGTAAAAGTCCTGAAAACAGAAGCCTCTGAAACAGACAGCTTCCTCAAAAGGTTGTCAAGATTCTCAGATTGGAATACAGCCCTCAACGTTACCGCTCGGATTCAAAGACTGGCACATAAAGACCGGTCAGGGCCTATTAGTGTAGAGGAAAGAAGACTAGCCGCTCTTGCGCTCATCAAGGCAGCACAAAGAGAAGCCTTTGAGGAAGAGCTGAAATGGCTTAGTCACAAATCTGATAAACTGCCAAAAAGCCACAAGATACACCAACTTGATCCCATCCTTGAAAATGGTCTGCTCAGGGTTGGAGGGCGGTTGAGAAGATCTTCCGCATCACTTGAGTTGAAACATCCAGTGATCCTTCTTAAGGAAGCTATCGTCACACAACTCATACTCGATCACTGTCACAAGAAAACTCAGCACCAAGGCCGAGGGCAAACGTTGAACGAACTCAGGGCCAGCGGATATTGGATAGTAGAAATGTTGGAGGATCTCACGACTGACGCCTTTTTAAATGCTTTGAGATGCTTCATAGCAATCAGAGGAGCGGTAAGACAGATCCGATCTGACCAAGGGACGAATTTCGTCGGGGAAAGGAATGAGCTAGAGAAAGGTCTTAGGGAACTAGACAAAGAGAGGATCTCTACCTATCTTGCAAGAAAACAATGTGACTTCTTTATGAATGTTCCTGACGCAAGCCACATGGGAGGTGTTTGGGAGCGCCAAATACAGACAGTAAGGAGCGTGATGAGCTCTGTCCTGGCACAAGCTACTGGAAGACTAGATGACACCTCATTGAGAACATTCTTTTAAGAGGCTATGTCGATCATGAATAATCGTCCGCTCACCACAAACACAATCAGTGACCCCAAGAGTGTTGAACCTTTAACACCTAACCATTTACTCACAATGAAGACCTCTGTGTCTCTTCCGCCTCCTGGAAAGTTTGTTAGAGAAGATTTGTATGCCAGGAAAAGGTGGCGGAGAGTGCAATACCTGACAGAGCAATTCTGGAGCAGATGGCGTAAAGAATACCTGGCCAATGTGAGCCTCAGACAATGGTGGCATACACCCAGAAGAAATGTAGAAGTAGGGGATGTAGTAGTTGTCAAGGAGGACAATGTTCCTAGAAATGAGTGGAAACTAGCCAGAGTCGTTGAGACAAGCGAAGATGATGATGGTCTAGTGAGAAAAGTTAAAATCCAAGTAGGGCAAAGTAACCTAGGAAAGAAAGGTGAACGCCTGACGCAACCATCCTTTCTTGATCAAAAACTAGTGGTTCTAGTGGAGAATAGTTCCTAAACTATCATTAAAATAGTACCAAAAGATGGATGTCTAAATGTTTATGTTAAGGTTAATTGACAGCTTATGGTAAAATTACAAGATTTAATCATTCTGTTCACATAAATCTTTGTAATTTTGGTGGCAGTGTAGCTGTCCCCTGACTTTCTGATTATTTGAAGTGCAGAGTAATATGGAGAGAATTGAATGATTATTGTGATTGGTGTTGTGCAATCATTTTGTTCGTAATGTTTGGAAAATATAAGGTTTGGTTTCTTGTGATCTTGTGTAGTAGCGACACCTACTGTTCGAATGTGTAAGTTCCTTTGCATAGACAGCATACTGTGGTCACGTTAGTCAGTTGCGTTAATTGGAGTACTGTGGATTGGTCGGAACATTCGAGAACGGCAGAGGTGTTTGAACTGTTGGGAGCTGCACAAGGAAGGTTGTTTTGTAAATGAAAAGCAAGAGAACAGAAGAGCAAAGACGAGAGGGTGTGAAAGTGAATGTAACTACTCCTTGAGTTTGGTCACAAGGCGCACACGTTTTTCAAGGTGTTTGCCGACGAAAGAAGACAATAAAACTTCAGACGTGAACATCAGTCGATGCGTGGGTGTCTGTGCTAGAGAAAAGGACCTTTGGGAGCAGTTATAGAGACAAGTGTGACGAGGACAGTTTGGTTCCTAGCATGACCATATAGATAAAACTTGAACCCTTGAAGAATACATCAACTTACCAACTAGCATACCACGGTTGGCAGCTAGAATACCCAGAGTACAACAATACTATATATAAAACTATATATAAGTTCCATTATAATCTATGGCATGCACAAAGCTAAAGACACTTCGCCTAAGAATATTGGCATGTTTCGTTGAGACTTATAAAATTATAAAATATAAAATATACAGTAGGCCTATGTTATGGGTAGCTTTACTTCATTTTTGCTGCATTGAGGCTTTAGACATCAGTTTCAACTTTTGCAAATAAATAAGGGTTACACAACAGCAAATCTTTTGCTGCATTTTTAGCTATTTATTAGTCCAGGGTTTCGTGACACTCACCACACAAAGCTCAGCATGATCGTAATCCAGCGGATGTTCTTGGACTTCACAAGATCACCGACGTTGTGACGGCTCAATTTTTCTGTCTTGTTTTCTGTCTACAGTAACACGTGTCACAACAAATGCGTTTAATTTAACCCATTTCAGACTCCCAAAACAAATTGTCAACTATCCAAAATATATTTATTATCACATGGAGATAGTGAGGTTCGAACGGACATATCAGTGTTCAACACTTCTTTTGCCCATAACTGATTATGGCATTCATGGACCGGTTTTGACACGTGTGTGATTATTTAGCAGGGCTTGTGTTCAGCAGCCTATTTTAAGTTTGGTCGCTAGCTGTCTCTGACAGAAACCATGGCAAAGCACACAGCTGCTGGCAAAGATGGCACTTGATCGAGATGTGATGGATTGGCCACTGATGCATGGAGGCCCATATTCATGTTGACGTATGGGATGAGTGAAATAGATGTGTGCCCTGAGCATAGATGTGGGCAGGGGAGTGCAAAATTGCCCCAATTTGAGTTTAACACTTGAGTGATATCCCAATGAAAACTGTTGATTACTTCTCTTTACAATGGAAAAAAGCCATTGATGGAGCTTCTGGAGATGTCAGGCCATAAAGCAGGTTGAGAAACAAGTCTAAAAAAGACATACCCCAACGCTGCATAGATTCACTGTCACTCATCTTTTTTCAGTTTTCATGGACATTGGTCCCCGTAATGTCCTTGGAGACATTAGTCTGGGACCAAAAGCTTGATGACCAAAATGCTCATTAAAATGTGAACAACGCTGTGACTGGATAGTACAGGCAGTTCCAACTGTGGAGAATTAGCAGGACCTGGAGAGGCTGAAAGATGACCTCTGGAGCTGTGACTCTGTTCTTCCTGGCAGCGGCTCTCAAAATGGCCTCCGCCTCCTCCACCCGGCCCTGAGAGAGAAGCCATCGAGGGGACTCCGGGATCAACCTGTCCCAACATAAATGCTGTCAGTTCCACACATCAAGTAGTGAATACTCAAATGATAGCCAATACCCACCTGAATGGCACTTGTATCATGCACCTACCTCCAAAGAGGGAGATAGAAAACTCCTGGGACATTGATGGCAATCAGCAGCATTCTCCAGTCTCTGATGAAGAAGGCTGCCAGCGGAAGCAACATGTAGCCGATGGCAAAGAAAATGGAGATACCCACAGTGGAGTATATGGTCCGAAGACATGGAGTCAAAATTTCTGCTCCTTTAGACAATATATATAGGGAACAGGAAGTCAATTTCAGAGAAAACTGCAGACTGTAGGATTAATATAAAACATTATGAAAGAATACCTGAATAATCACCACTGTCCCACATGATCCCGTGAGCAAGTACACTTACCTGTGAAGCACTGTAACTATTTTATGCATTGGAGGCTATACTGTCCTATTAAACCTGGCATGAATACCATTCAGATTTGAGTGTATGATCAAACCTGCAATCTTCTGTGGCATTTATCAAAGTTGTATGCACACACTTCCATTGATAAATAGTGTACACAAGCCCACAATACAAAAAACAAAAAATCGCAACCACTTTTTAATCACCTATTTGGACTTACAAATATACACTGATGAGCCAAAACATTATGAAACATGGGGCGGCCTGTAGAGTAGTGGTTAAGGTCCATGACTGGGACCCACAAGGTCAGTGGTTCGATCCCCAGTGTAGCTGCACAGCCGTTAACCCTGCATTGCTCCAGGGGAGTATTGTCTACTGCTTAGTCTAATCAACTGTGTCTGCCAAATGCCATTAATGTAATGTAATGTTATGACCACCTGTCTCATATGCTGTGGTCCTCCATGGAGGACTCTCCAAGACCTCTGAAGGTGCTTGGTATCTGGCACCAAGTCGTTAGCAGCAGATCCTTTAAGTCCTGTAGGTAGCGAGGTGGAGCCGCCATGGATCGAGCTTGTTGTTCCAGCACATTCCACAGATGCTTGATTGGATTGAGATTTGAGATCTGGGGATTTTTTAATAGCCTTCATTGCCCTTGGACATCGATGAGCCTCGGGTGCCCAAGTCCTGTCGCCAGTTTGTGGTTTGTCCCTCCTGGGACCACTGCCAGTGAGTACTCACCAATGCTGACCGGGAGCACCCTTTTCAAAGTCGCTCATGTCTTTACGCCTGCCCATTTCTCCCACATCCAACTCCTCGACTACTGGAACCAACTTACTGTGTAATATATCCCAAACCTTGACATGCGCTGTTGTTACCAGATAATCACCGTTTTTCACTTCATCTGTGAGTGGTCATAATGTTTTGGCTCTTCGGTGTGTTCATTGTAAGGTGTTCAGCCAAGTAGTGGTGGATGAGTGCCAGATGGTCCCAAAAAATATATATATATATATTTTTTAATTGCACTTATGATGACTGTATGTTTAGAACAGCACTTCATGTGTATTTTACTAGTTATGGATGTGTTGCTTTAACCTATGCACTTGTAAGTCGCTTTGGATTAAAAGTGTCTGCCAAATGACTAAAATGTAAATGTAAATGTAGTAGGAGAAGCTGACCAGTAAAACTGGGCCTTCAAAACAGGAGAAAATAATGGAGGGGGTCATGAAAAAAAGTTGTTGACAAAATAACTATCAGATGGCAAAATGTCACAATTACTTTTTTTTGCAATTAACATACCGTATATTGAAGAACAACAACACAGACTCATAATTACCTAGGACAAATGCTATCAAAAAGGTATTAAGTCCACCCATTCCAACAAAAAAGAAAAGAGCGGAGAACATAAACCAGGATGTGGACAAAATCAGGATGAATGTGAACAAAGTGTGAAGTCCAATTGTTCCAAACAGAACAATTTTCCTCCCAAACCTAGGAGAAAGACATAAAACAGTCTGTGAAAGAAAGCTCCCCGTACCTATTTTTAAGTATTCTCTCTATTCATTGGTTAGATAGTTTGACAGTTAAAAAGGCTCCTTCTTGTTTTCATATCTGAATTAATTCCATATAGTCTAACAGGCATTACTGGTTTTTCTATAATGTCTGTAGGATTCCATGTGAAACTAAATTTGAACATTCAAAAATGTACCTGCTTCATTGGAACACACTGAAAACAATTTATTTAAAGATCTATGGCATAAAATAATTTTTCGTGTTTTAAAGGTGAATATGCTGCATAGTATGCCTCTAAACTAACATGAAATAAGATGTTTAGCTACAAACTGAGACCAGCCTGTTTTTATTTTACCTGTCAGACAGCTGCCCAGAAATAAATGATCCAGCTAAGATGCCAAAGAAGCATGTGGAGGTGATCACGGGGACCTTCCAAGCATCACCACATACCAGATCCCACTGAGGACAGAGCACATATTTACTGGACAAGTTAGACTTTCACAAGTTAACATACAGTATGTACATGCTGTTATACTTTTAATTTCATGGTCATACTTTACAATAAGGTTCATAAATTGGCTACACGCATGACAGCTTAGAGATGACAATTGAACGTGGGAGGGGGCGGAAGGAGATGGAGAAGTTGGAGGTGACCTCAGTCCAGCGCCAGACTCTGTTGGGATTAACCACACAGGCTGTACAGGCTGCAGCCTAGGGCCAAGGCAACCATCGATCTCAGTTACCGATGATGTTGTTTGGTTGACTAGTTTTACTGTTGTCATGATCCTGATTTGTGTCTGTTAGTTTATTTGGTATTTTTGCAAATGGATTATTTTTCATATTCATGTCTGGTTTTCTGTTCACATTCATTAGTCTTTGCACCCGTCTTCCACTGTGATGTCTGTGTCTGAATGTTTTCTTATCCCGAATCACTCTCCTGTCTGCGTGCTTCACTATTCGGGTGGTTTCGGAATTTTCCGGTTTCCCACCCACGATTCCTTCTGTTTCGCTTTTCTTGCTTCCTGCTTTCTCTCCATTTCAGGGTTTCACTAATATACTAATCCCAACTAACATATCATTTGCATAGCTGTCAACTCTCACGCTTTCGGTGTGAGACACACGCATTTGCATGTGCGTGTGAAAACAGGCAAATGCGTGTGTCTCACGCCGAAAGCGTGAAAGTTGGCAACTATGCATTTGTACATTACTAATTATATTAACACACTAACATGTTCGTCGAACTAACAAACTAACATTCACTAGTTTTGGGTATTTGTAATTTAATCACGAAACCAAGACTAACTCTACCTCTACTTCAAAACTGCTCTATAACTCCACCTCCCTGTTCTATCCCTAAGTTGCTTGCCTTGATTCAGCGAAATTTTCGCACCTGCTCTCCCCTATCACTACGTTCCTTAACTCTGCAATCGTCTACTCCCTAGTCCGGAGCCGTTTGTATTACATGTGTGCCTTTGTGAATCGAGTCCGCATTTTCGTTTCCCCCTCGTTATTGTATTATTGGCCGTTCATGTTTCTCACCTGATGTTCATGTGTTACACCGCCCTCACTCCCATGCCCCGCCTAGGTTGTCTCATTTATACATGTCCTTCGCAGTTGCAATTCGCTAGTTCGTCCTATCATGTTTTTGAGTCCCGAGCCCTGATATTCGTTTACCCTTGTTCTAGCCTCCTTGTTCCCGAGCCCTTGCGGCATTCTGTCGGATTGGTTTTTGTTTTCTGCTTTCTTGTTTGACCCCTGCCTGTTTTTTGAGCACGCTTTTGTACTTTCGCCTGTTTGGACTGACCACCTGGTTTTTGAACTTGTGATTACCCTGTCTGCCCCTTAATCTGCCTTAATTAAAACCTGCTATTTTTTTCAACACCCCTGAGTCTGCTATTGGTTTCTTTTTTTTATACATACACATTGACACGCATTCGCCTGCCCAAATTATTTTAAAACTCCTAACAACGATGTTGCCGCATTAACAGTAGCCTACCCGCAGAGGAGATGGATACCCAGTCAGATAATGGGCTTACTAAAAGCGCAGAAGAGATGGACGCTGCAGCGAAGATCTCACTGGTGTCTACAGAAGGCTTTACCGCTAGTGAATTGCCACTTGGCCAACCACCAAAACAGATGAACTTCTCCGTAGTAGACTAGTTATGCAACTACGTATGTAACTTAATTAGTTCATACCAATTCATGAAACCTTATTGTAAAGTGTTACCCATTTAATGAATGAAACCCCTGTGCTGGCAATATTCATAATTTTTTTTGGGTAATATTGAAAACTGGACCATTGTGTAAAGTAAACTATCTTGCCTTTTTTAATATGTTGCTGTCATATTTTATGTGCATTACTGCAATTAAAGTAGGCTAAGTGTTCTGTTCATCCAGTGTAATCTTAATTATTATGCAATCTGTATGACGATCCTACCCAACTCCTTCTGAAATGGTCCTGTCCCGCCTGGACTATTGCTATTCTCTGCTGGCTGGCCTTCCAGCATCTGCCATCAGACCCCTACAACTGATCCAGAATGCTGCAGCCCGTCTGGTATTCAATATGCCCAGACATTCACATGTCACCCCCCTGCTCAGCAACCTCCACTGGCTGCCTGTTATGGCTCGCATCAAATTTAAAACTTTGGTGCTCGCGTACCAGGCAGTTAAGGGATCATCCCCTTTATATATTCAATCACTTATCAATACCTATACACCAGCAAGACCCCTCCGTTCTGCCACTTCGTGCCGTCTGGCGCCTCCCCCTCGCCACACCTGCACTTCTCGCTCGTGACTGCTGTCTGTCCTGGTCCCACGGTGGTGGAATGACCTCCCGGTGGATGTCAGAACGGCAGAGTCTCTGACCTCTTTCACGCGCAGACTGAAGACCCATCTCTTCAGACTACACCTTTCCCTCCCCAACTCATAATCACCGTGATTAGCCTTATATATGCCATAGACTGTAATGGCACTTATATAGTTGTATAGATATTGTTGTTTTTTTATTAGCAATTGTATTGTTGTACTCAGGGTATTCTAGCTGCCAACTGTGGTATGCTAGCTTGGAAGTTGATGTATTCTTCAAGGGTTCCGATTATATCTGTATGGTTACACTAGGACTCGGAACTGTCCTCTTCGCACTTGTGTTTGATCCGCACTTCGTTGTACGTCGCTCTGGATAAGAGCGTTAGCTAAATGCCATGTAATGTAATGTAATGAAATGAAATATTAAAGCCTCTTCAGTCGCGTGTATGTACTTACCTCGGACACTATGGTTGAAACGTAAATTGATTTGTCGTATTCCCACCCATCCTTACAGCTTTCTTGCTCTATTTCAGTAACATTCACGTCAATTCCAGGCACGGATCTATTGTCCGAAAGACGTTGTATTACGTCCAGTTTGTAACGGGTGCATTTGTTGTATCGCATCACTCCTTTGTCTTCTTCCAGTGGAATAGAATAGTTTATCCATTCCGCGCTAATATTGGCATTTGATGGTATCGCGCAGTGGTGAGCTGGCGTGTCAGCGAGGAACACGATGGAAAACAGTGACAACCCGTTTGGTATTGCGCTTATACAGAGGAGTAACATAATCCGTTTTTGAAAAGATCCCCATTCTCCCAGAAATGTGGTCACGTCGTCATAGTCTGAAGCTTGCATGGTAAACACAAATGATTGCAGCCAAAACAGATAATACAGGCTACTAACTTCAACTGCTGCTTTTAAAAACAGTAAAAGCTAAATATTTTAATCCGAGGGCGTTTCCTGTCAAGTGGCATATTTACCCCCTTGCAAGAAATAATTCACGTGATCATATTATTGCTGAATGATGTGGACCGAAAAAGTATGATTTACATCAGGTTAAAGTGCACAGGCATTCAAGCAATTTACGTGGCTGGATTTTTGCTAACCAAATTCTAGATGAAGATAGACTGAGGTGCTTCCATTCGAAAGGCATATCAGTTTTTCTAATGAGTGCACTACTTAATTCAACAGTTGTTTATTATATTTATACATAGATATACAAACTGATACACATTACAGCAAAATGTGAAGGTAAAATGCATCCAAATGCCCCTTCCCATCCAAATGTATTCATTTTGAAAATGATTGAAATAACGAAAACTGTGATTACACCTGTTTACCTAATATTCTGTCTGAAAACTGCTATTACGATATAAGTAATAGCAGTTACCCCTCACATTTGGATTGCTACCCAGATAAGCGGCCACAGCTGCCACAGCAGGATTGAATAAACTATCAACTTAATTTCAGGATTATCATTATTTTTATTAAGCATTTTGGAAAGGCTAATTGATTACACATTCATTATCTTTTTAGGCAGAACATTGTGATTGTTGGTTAAGAGTAAAGCACTTGAAATTTACTTCCCATTCTGATTTAATTTGTTTATACATTATTTTCAAGAAGCATTTCTTCAAAAGTATTGATAGGGAATTGTATAAGAAATGAAATCATGATGACAAAAATGAGTAGTGCAGGACTGTGGTCATGTTTGGTGCCCCAAAACGATGGATTTGATCTTTTAAAGAACTGAGCTGCACAGAAAATAAGACAAATACAATTAAACTGGGGTTTTAGGGCATCCACATGTTAGCAGGGGGATCTTAAAGTGGGTGTTTTGATTTACATGTGTTTTTACCAAACATACTTCGATTAAATAAAATCAAAGTATCTCGTTTGGATCGTCTATAGCCGGGCTTATAAAAAAAAGACAATGTTCTTTTTACCCCATCAGGGAAGAAGGCTCGCACCTTTGATCTGGAGGCTATCTTTGAGCAGACCCGGAGAACAGCAATCGAAAGGAGCAATAGAGCGTTAGGTGAGTGAGATTCTATGCATTTGAGCACAGTGTGAGTGTAGCTAACACAGTTGTGTGTGTGTGTGTGTGTGTGTGTTTGTGTGTTTGAGTGTGAGTGTAGTTAACAAAATTGTGTGTGTTTGTGTGTGTTTGTGCGTGTGCGCGAGTGTCTATGTGTGTGAGTGTGGTTATAGTTAACACAGTTGTGTGTGTATGTGTGTGAGTGTGGTTATAGTTAACACAGTTGTGTGTGTGTGTGTGTGTGTGTGTAGTTAACACAGTTGTGTGTTGCCTAGAGGAAAGACGACAGGATGAAGCCCAGCAGAAGGAAGCAGGGAGTTCTCAGAAGAGCAAAGTCAGACCGGTAGCTGCATCCACCTGCAGGGACAAACCTGCAGCAAAAAGGTAAATCATTTAAATGTGCTTCAACACGGACAGTTAACGCCAGGATATAGGCTGCTTGTACAGGTTGTGAAACCTGGAAGTGAAATGGACAAGGTTGTTTTCAAGATTTTGAGATGAAAGAAAGCAAACACCCTTTCATGAAGGCTTTGTAGGTGGTTTGGTACTTTGCATGTAAAAAAAAGGTCCTTACTCACCTTGATAGAAGTTATGCAGTCGACTGCAGCCTGTTTCAGGCATATGTTCAAATCTCCATTATCCTGAATTGAGCAGAAATGCAGAAATTATTATTTGCATTCTGAGTTGGGGAAAAAGGTTGATTGCCTTGATAGAACTTGAATGTAAAACCTTATAAGGTAAATGTAAAACCTGGGCGACCGGTTAAGATACATGATTGGGACACACAAGATCGGTGGTCCCCGGTGTAGCCACAATAACATCCGCCCCTTGAGCAAGGCCCTTAACCGTGCATTACTCCAGGGGAGGATTGTCTCCTGCTTAGTCTAATCAACTGTACGTCTGTCTGGATAAGAGCTTCTGCCAAATGCCAGTAATGTATAATAGCCCTTCAGGTTTTTCTACCCAAATAGTTGTCCTCACAAACATGTATTTTCTTCTCCTCAGAAAATAGGATTTGCCAAGATAAATGTCCTCACAAAAAGGGGTTTTTCTGCGCAGATAACAGTGTCCTCACAAAATGGCCGCATTGCAGTTGGAGAATAGCCACTGACGTCCTGTCTTCCTGCAGGCCGCAGGAGAGTAGCAGCAGTGGGGACAGCAGCGATAGTGGTTCTGATTCCGACTCCAGCTCCGACCTCATTGGCCCCCCCATCCCCTCCAAGCTTGCTACCCACGGAGACCCCGACGACATTGTGGGCCCCCCACTTCCTCCGGGGTATAGAGGCAGTTTGGCGGACGATGATGATGACGAGGAAGACATGCAGGACGAAGACGATGACGTATGCGTGGTTTGGTATCGTCCTGGCTAAATGTTACGAACTGGTTCATTCATAACATTCATAAACTATACATTCAAACTTTAAATGCTTGAAGTGCAGGTCTATGGCATGCTTTGATATAGCAGATTTGGTGGTTCTTGTTCACATGATTAATATGTGCTTGTTGACTTTGCATAAATGTTAAATGAAATGCATTGGTTCTACCATTGTATTGTAAGCCAAGTTTACATCATGGCAGGGCCGCGAGGCATGATTCTTGGTGCCCATATTGGTGGCCATTTTGTTTAGTTTTTTTGTTCCTGGGTTCAATTGCTGTACGCCATTTGTATTTATTACTGTGCATTCTGGGTATTGAAGTAAAGTTTACAAGCCCATCGATGTTCTCTTTTTTTCCTTTCTCACAGAACCCAGTCAAAAGAATTCCAGACACGCATGAAATCACACTGCAGCATGGCACAAAAACGGTAAGACATCCTTTCATACTGTAAAAGCCATGCCAGGAGATTCAGTCATTGACTCCAGGGAATCATTAGCTACAAAACCTGTTTGCATGTTCTGTAATGTTTACCTTTATCAGAATGTTTACCTGTGACGGAATGTTTAATGTTTACCTTTATCAGAATGTTTACCTGTGTCCGAATTATTCATGTTTACCTTTGTCAGAATGTATACCTGAGATGGAATGTTTACCTGTGGCTGAATGTTGAATGTTTACCTGAGATGGAATGTTTACCTCTCACCTGTGACACTCAGGTATCCGCTCTGGGCTTGGACCCCTCGGGTGCTCGGCTGGTTACCGGGGGATACGACTATGATGTGAGATTTTGGGACTTTGCCGGGATGGATGCTGCTCTGCAGGCCTTTCGATCCCTGCAGCCCTGTGAGTGGTACGTTCAGTTATGTATTTTTCAATATTATCTAAATATTTTTTCTGTATCTATTAGCAAGACTCCATGTGTCACACCCTTTGTTAGTTTGTTTCTTTGCAAGTGTTGGTTTAGCTTAGCTATGTATTGGTAGCTGCATCTCTTTCAGGTTAGCTAGTTGGCCGCACAATTACGTACTTGATAGCTGCATGTTGAAAGTTAAATGATTAAAAGAGCCATTTCTCTCTAAGATGAAATTGTCGATCCAAGTTTTTGCTTTTCTTGATTATTTATTTCTGCAAAATTGGCAATGACCGAAATATTGTTCCATTTAAGTTTCTCCAGTACAATTGTACACGGTGGTCTCTCTAGTTCTGCTGTAAATGGCAGCTTCTCTCTCTCTCTCTGATCTCCCTACAGCCACCAGATAAAGTCCCTGCAGTACAGCGTCACGGGCGATGTCATCCTGGTGGTTGCAGGCAGTGCTCAGGCTAAGGTCCTGGACCGGGATGGCTTCCCAGTTCTGGAGTGCGTGAAGGGGGATCAGTACATCGTGGACATGGCCAACACGAAGGTACGGTCATCGCCAAGAGGGTCCCTTTCACCCATAGAAGAGTAGGACCAGGGGGGCAATGTCGTATCGCAAACCTCTCTTGATATTATCTGAGGATTCGACCTGACGACATCGGAACCAATCGGATAACACGCTGGACAGACATCTTCCTTTCTGGAAAATAATTTGTCAGTATTTCTAAATGGCATTTTGTAAAACTTAGTTATTTGGCATACAGCTTTTCTCATAATGCATGGAAACTACGAGCACTCTTGTTCCTTCCCAGTGGCCTTTGCGATGGGTCATTGGTTTTCCACCAAGAGGAACAATTTAGAGGCGGGATGCACCAGTGAAATGTTCTTGAAATGGAGACGGAGCGAGTGATATTTGGTCCCAGAATGACAACGCTCGCTCTGTTTGTTGTCTAGACTTCATTGAAACAAACGTGTTCTATAGATTTATTTCTTGTCATTCGGCTGTTCATTTGCTAATGTTGCTTCATGTTTGGATTGGGTGTAAGTCAAGACCTGTTATAACAGTAGTGACCAGTACTTCCGCATTTGAATGTGTAGTTAGGAACATTGAAATGACATTTTTCTGGTCTTACAGCTTAAATGGTTAATATGTGTTCTGTTGCTTTATTCTCTGACATATTTCCGTTGCCAGTGAAACGCTATTGAAGTGAGACATTTTTCTGACCCCTGAAACAGGGTCACACTGCAATGTTGAACAGTGGCTGCTGGCATCCAAAGATCAAGGAAGAGTTCCTGACGTGCTCAAACGATGGGTGTGTAAGAAGTCATACCCATGTAATCACCATGCATGAATATAATCCCACAATGAGTGCTAATAAGTGCTATTACCAGGCATGTCCTCAAAGTGGCACGGAGACGAAAATGAAATTCATGATTCAATTGGCACTTTATCATTTCATTTTCATGTTTTTCATTGCGTTTATTGCACCGTTCCACAGCCAGGCACTTATTCATGTATGTTTAAACCCCTCCGTTCCCCTCAGTACGGTGCGTACCTGGGACCTGAACTCGGAGAAGAAGCACAAGTCCGTGTTCAAGCCCCGCTCCCTGCAGGGTAAGAGGGTCACCCCCACCTGCTGCTCCTACAGCCGGGACGGAAAGCTCATTGCGGCCAGTCGTAACTGTGATATTCCACAGAGTATCTGAACTGGAAGAGGTGGAGACAGAGACAGACATGGGTAGAGCAGTACACCAGTACAGCCAGGAGGGGGCGTTTGGCTCTGAACCGGAGAATAGGCCCATGGACACTCACAGAGGCCCCGAGGATGACACGACTGACCTTCCTGAGCCAGAGGGTGAGTCCAAAACTCTGCCTTCCAGGCGTGTTTAGACTGTTGGTATAACAGCATAACAAACATATTTATCTGAAAAAACACAAGGCTGCAATTTGGGCTGTCTTTGCGGCTTCCTCTCCCTGATATGGAAAATGTATCTTGTTAAAGTGGAGGTTTACACAGATGAGTCACTTCAGCATAACAGGCAATTTGCTGGCATCAGATTAACCAGCAGGGGTCGCCTAACAGCTGGGCCTCATCTTGCAACAGCGACCCCCAATGGCTGATGCGGGACCTGCAAGTGCACATGGTCATGATTTGTTTTGACAAAGATTTTTTAATGCTATTTTATTTGCTCGCTCTTATTTTATCTCTGTGAAACACCTTGGTTTTTTATTTGCAATAAGTGCTAAATGTTTACGTTTATTGCTTGCTCTGCTCTTATTCTCCTTAGCTACTATCAATTTCTCAATTCATTAGTGGCCCACTTGACTCCAATAGGACACCAAATTATATTTTAATTATACCAAATTATAAAATAAGTCCTATTCGTTTTTATTTAATTCATTAAATTCTGGTTTGAGACATTCTGACTTAAGCTTCAGGTATTCTGCTATGCCTCAAGGACCGTACATGAAATATTGATTGCAAGGATTTGAATAGCATTAATCCTTCTAGGTTCTTTCATTCCAGCAATCGCTTAAAATGTGCTGTTGTCAATGGATAAAACTGTGCACATTTAGTCAGTGACATTGAAAAGGCAATACTGATCTTCTATGAATTGTAATGTTACATTTGATATGTGGTGAAAATACGTGTGGAAATGAGTCAGGCCTGTGTGTAGTTGCGCTTTAATGGTGGAGCCTGTGGTGGTGGCTGGAGGCCTCCACTGCCGATGTTCCCCTGGTCCAGCAGGGTTTGTAACGCTGTGGTCCTGTAGGTGAGAGCAGGAGAGAGGACGCTGTGTACACTTCAGGCTCCGCCTCCTGCATCTCAGTCCAGATCAAGACCGTCTCCCGGGGGCCGAGGCCTGCCCATGAGCAGGTATGACTCAGCCGGGGACCGTCAACTCCGGCCCTCAAATCCAAATCCAGCCCGGGTTTTCTTATCTCCCGGGTAATTACTGCTAATGATTGGCCGGACAGTCTTCACACCTGACTCCCAGGGTTGCTGATCCCTGCAGTTGGCTCCAAATGAAAAACTCTTCAGTTGTAATGGACCAGTTTTTAATAATTTGAAGAGTAGGTTCTGTAATGTTTTGGAATGTTTTTTTTATGTTCCCCCGGGAGGCTGAGAGCGCGGTCCAGCAGGGACCGGACACGGTCAGATTGACTTTTTTATTCATTAAATAGCATTACTTGCACACCTGGGTAAATTTCATAATTGTTTTGCACTTTTCTGTGCTCAATTGATCTTGCCTGTTGCAATTGAGCCAACCAGAAAAGTATAGAATCCAGAACAATTACGTAATTGACCCAGGTCTGATCACTCGTATGTTGTATATGGTCATACGCTGGCCATGTATGCTTGTATGCTATGCTATGCTTAACTGAGCTTGTCTGGTGTATTGGAACCTATGAAATACTCTCAAGAAATGCGAACCCCACCTTCTGGTCCTCTTGGTTAGCCCAATTGCACCAGGCAAGATCAATCGAGCACAGAAAAGTGTTTGAATCCAAGACAATTACTTAACTGAGCCTGGTCTAGTAGCTACAGGCCTACTGGACATGGCAATTATGTGTCCAATAACATGAAGAATGGCTTCCCTCAGGTCAGCGCAGGACGCCACTTCATCAACGTGATTAATCTGGAGGACGAGGATCTGCTGGAGCACCTGCCCTCCCGCCAGGCTTCTGCCTCCCCGACCGGGCCGACCTCCACCCCCGTCTCCCCCCACACCCACCGGCCTGGAGCTCCTGGCCCAAATCACACCTCCACTGAGCAAATGACTGTGGAGACTGTGCTCGACACACAGCTGGGTAACTCTAACCCTGACCTTCTAAACACTAGACACAACTCTAACCCTTCAGAACATTGAGAAATTACTGTGGAGACTGTGCTAGAAACACTGCTGGGTAACTCTAACCCTAGAGCTCCATCCACACCAAGAGCTATAACTATGAAGCTAACTATAAAAAGTTTGTTTCTTTTATCGTTCTAACTGAAGTGGATGTCCACACCTATAATGACAACGATAATGATGGACGATTTTGTTGATCACTTTCAGAGTGATTTTTTTTCCAGCTGCATAAACGATTTATACACAGACAGCCAATCGAAATCCATCCAGATTTACAAGGTGTCATGTTCAAAATGGCAGATGACAGAGCCGGGAGACTATTTAGAGAAAGTTTTGGTTCATCAGCATGGATACTCACATCGTTATTGCAGGAGTTATAGTTTTTGGTGTGCACGGGCATACTGAGTAAATGACAATGAAGGCCATGGTAGACACACAGATTCTCCAGTGCCTGTGACACTGAATGGTTCATTGTATGTGTCAGTTTGCTTCTGCTTGGCTCACAGCCCATTACAGATGCTACTCTCATACAATTCAGTAAGCCTTGAAGCTTTAAAAGTAATTTTTTTTTTAAAGCTCCGTTTTTTAGGTTGCCATTATTTAGGTTGTGGTCAATGGTTTCATTGAGTTACTTTTGAATATTAATTTTATTTTGAAAATACACGAGGACAATCTCAAGTTTGCAGCCTGATTTGTCGTTTGTCCCGTGGGCTTGTATTGTGTCTGTAATTTCACTGGCGAATTCAGGTCTGCACGCCTCCTATCTATTGCCGTGTGTTACACCCGTCTACAAGGCACAGCTTCGCTCTGTAATTTCACACCGGGAATGATCCGTTTGCTTCTTCCAGAACCCAGTGAGAGGCCCAGTCCCCCTGTGATACCGGGCCTGTGGGGCATCTCTGAACCCGGCCAGGATAAGGAGCCACTCGGGCTACTCGTGGAGATAGAGGTGCGTAGCCCACCCCTGCTGCCCGGATTACGATCTCCCAGGAATTTGAAAAAGGATAGACTCTTTATTCAAAGTCCAAATGAGGCAACACTACTGTGGGAATGCTAATGCTAAATGCTAATCCAATAGAATAACAGTGAAGGCACTGGTCTGGTGTTGGTTTAAAAAGATTTGCTGTTGTGAATGTGTTAAACAGATGTTTTGTTTTGTCTTGTTTTTCCTGCTTACAAATTCAGTTTAGTGTCGCCCACCCGATGAGTTTGCCAGAATTATTTTTTGGTCTGGGGCAGAAGGGGTTAATCGCAAGCCATTTTGTTGGTAGGCCACACACAAACTTTAATGAACTAGGAATCTCTGTTCTTTTTCGAATAAAACTTAAGTGTCAAAAGTCTTCAGACTGTCACTTCAGCACGTGTTAATGCTGTTTTTCTTGTCTAAACTGGTCCTATGACCAAGTTATGATGCCGTTTAAACATATCGCCCCCATCCGTGCCCACCCGACTTTGTGTCTGTGCTGTTTCTAGAAGTTTCTGTCCGATACGATGTGTGTTTGTCACCCTCCAGCCTCTCAGCCTCCCCAACTCTTCGCGTCTCGGTCTGGGCCTCAGGGACTCTTTGGGCCTCAGTGTGAGCTTCAGGGACGTGGAGGAGCAGAGCACCAGCAGCAGGGGTGGTGTGGGAAGATCAGCAGACGGTAAGAGGCAGCGTGCATCGTCGCAAAGCCACGTTAGTATACAATGCTGTGTTTTCAGTAGCCAAAGCAAAATCCCAATTCTTTTAGAGGGGGATCTCATAGCTGTTACCTGTGCTGCAGGTGTGAGGGTCCAGTTTATTAGTACCTTTTCAGGAGCTCTTTCCTGTTTTCATAGCTGTCCAATCAGGGTATCCCGTCAAATGTTACCTTTAGGCCTTTAAAGGGTTTCTGGACTTTCTCACTGTGTCACTTGTGCCTAGTTACGTAATGAGGTGAAATGACAACAATTCAATTTAGCCTTTCATTTAATCTCTGCATTGAATGCCACAACTTTGTCAGAGCAAACTACCTGCTAGCCTCTGCAAGACATCACTTGTTTACTGAGGGCTAAAATTGTAAATTTCTTTTGCAGCTTTTGATTCCATGATGGAAAGGTCTGGAAAGTAAGTGTGTGCTGCATTCAATCCATATACTGTGTGCTAAAGTAGAACGCTCTGTCCCCCTTCCACACATTCTCATTGATATAGCAGCTTTATCCAAAGCGCTGTACAATTGATGATTCTCATTCCCCCTTTCATACACACACACACACACACACACACACACACTCACACTCCAACGGTGATTGGCTGCCATACGAGGTACCAACCAGCTTGTCAGGAGCAATTGGGAGATAGGTGTTTTGCTCAGGGAAACTTCGACACAGTCAGGGCAGGATCGAACCGGCAGCCCTGGTGCAACGACTGCTCTTACCATCATGAACCAATGTCGCCCCATATCACCATATCAGGACAGTATCACACACTATCCTGTATCGCACACGATCCTGTATCACATACTATCCCCATGTTACACACTCTCCCCGTTTTGCACCGTTTCACCCAGCCTCTGACCTCTCAGGTTTTCAGACGGGCCTCTGGACCTGAGTGACACGGGCGACACCCTGACAGAGTTGGGCGGGCTGAGAGGTGCCTCCACCTATTCACTCGGCCCATCAGACTCACTGAGAGACAGGTTTCTCAGGTAACAGCCCAGTGGGAGCCAATCAATACTCCTAATCACTCAGCATATTCCAGTCACATACATGATGCACAACTGTGTGTTAGCAGGTCGCTGGTCGAACGTTTGACGATGTTAAAACGTCCCGATTAATTTCTGGTTAATTTCAGACTTGAGTCAAATCCATCATTGTTTTGGATTCAAATACTTGTCTGTCTGGTCTGGTTCATCTCTACTCTGTAATAGACGGGGTGAGCAGAACAACATGGGGGTGGAGGAGGAGGAGCAGCGAGAGGAACTGCGGGCATGGATGAAGAAGAAGCAGAAAGAAAGGATTGCAGAATACCGCAGACAGAGGGAGGAGAAGAGAGAGCAAGAGCACCGGCCCTTCACACCTTCGTCCACTCAGGTCAGGCTGTGCATCGTGGTCCCAGCCGACCCAGCTGACCCTGCTAACCCTGCTGACTCTGCTGACCCAGCTGACCCAGCTGACCCTGCTGACTCTGCTAACCCAGCTGACCCTGCTGACTCTGCTAACCCAGCTGACTCATCTGACTCTGCTAACCCTGCTAACCCTGCTAACCCAGCTGACCCTGCTAACCCTGCTAACCCTGCTAACCCAGCTGACCCTGCTGACTCTGCTAACCCAGCTGACCCTGCTGACTCTGCTAACCCAGCTGACTCAGCTGACTCTGCTAACCCTGCTAACCCTGCTAACCCAGCTGACCCTGCTAACCCTGCTAACCCAGCTGACCCTGCTGACTCTGCTAACCCAGCTGACTGTGCTAACTAACCCTCCTGTCCCTGCTAACTCAGCTAACTCAGCTAATCTGCTAACTCAGCTAACTCACAAAACAGCCAGAGAACTGATGAGAACAAAACTGGGTTTTTGTCATAAACTTATCAAAGTATTTTAAATGCAAGCAGCCATACAACCATGCACCCTTCTCCTGCTGAATGGCTGAAGCTAAGCAGGTGTGGGCTTGGTCAGAACTTGGATGGGAGACCTCCTGGGAAAACTAAGTTGCTGCTGGAAGTAGTGTTGGTGGGCCAGTAGGGGACGATCTTCCCTCTAGTGAAATAAATCCCAATGCCCCAGTGCAGTGATGGGGACACTGTGCTGTCGGAGATGCCGTCTTTCAGATGAGATGTTAAACTGAGGTCCTGACTCACTGTGGTCACGACCCCATTCTATTATTATTATTAATATTATTAAATATGGCTAGTTTTTTTTCTCAGGGTCTGCATATGTCTGAAAATAATATCAGACCTTGACTCAACTGTCTCTGACCAAACCTAAGGTTACTGGCCTGACCCAAGGTACACTGAATAACAAGCCGTGTCTTTAACGCTACCTTCCTTTAATTAGTCATTAATATGCTTCAAATAGGCTAAATAGTGGTCTAAATAGTATTGTATGTATTTACGTTAATCTGCTCTGTCTACAGAATCTGACCTCCAGAGATCTTTCTACCAACAAGAAAATGAAGGAAAAGAAGGAAAAGTGAGTGCTTCATGGAACCATTTTACCTTACAGACTCACTTTTGACAAACTGTACCCACAAATATATATATATATATATATATATATTCATGTGCAAATATTCACCAACATAACTGCCATTTTAACTCTTAAAGAAGATTTTGTGTTCTTGTAGTTTGTACTGTCGGCACTTCTGATCATGGCAGCCATTTTGGAGCACTGTATGTGTCGAGGTCTGTGTGTTTAATGTTGTTTGTTGTCGAGCAGGACATTGCTGCTGGAACACCACACCCTCAGAGCCCGAGAGGCCTGTAGCTTGATTACAGAGCTGCTCAAGCCGTCCCCAGCCCTGCCCACCCTCACTAAGGCCCAGCCCTCACAAAGCACCAATCAGAGCAGCCGCAGGCCCAAGGCCCAGCCCTCACAAAGCACCAATCAGAGCAGCCGCAGGCCCAAGGCCCACCCCTCACAAAGCACCAATCAGAGCAGCCGCAGGTCAGCAGCTTTCTGTGCCGTTATTACCTTTAAAAGTATTAAGGACGCTGTGCACTCAAAATATGATTTCTTTATAAGTTGTAAGTTATATTGGTAAATTATAGGTATACAGACGCTGCGACTTTCAGTTGTGATCATTAAGATCATTCATTATTATTTTTTATCCTGAGTTCCTCCAATTGTAGTTGTGTGAGTGCTGGGAGTTGTAGTTGTGTGAGTGCTGGGAGTTGTAGTTGTGTGAGTGCTGGGAGTTGTAGTTGTGTGAGTGCTGGGAGTTGTAGTTTTGTGAGTGCTGGGAGTTGTAGTTGTGTGAGTGAGTGTAACCAGGTCGGAGGGCTGTGTGTGTTCCAGGGCTGCTCCTCACGGCTACAGCAGGCCTGAGGGGAGGAGGGGGAGGGACGCTCTGTTCCACACATCTGCCTCTCCTGGGAGGACCGCAGGAGTACGGAGCATATCTGCCCAGCGTGGAGAACATCAGCTCACCACCCGCCGTATGCACAGACCTGGTGAGCTGTTCTCTGGGGGTTCAGGCCTGGTGCCTTTCTGCTGCTCTGTAAATCATAAATAATAATTTGTTATTTAGTTGAATTTGGCATTTAGTTTATCCAAATCGACTTAGGGTTGATTAGACTAAGCAGCAATGTGGGGTTAAGGGTCCAACAGCTTTACGGATCTTAGTCTTCTGTAAAATATTTCTGTATCAAAAAAACATTGAATAGCCCTCACATATAGGGGTAGCAGGGTATCCTAGTAGTCGGGTGTTTGACTAGTAACTGTAGAATTGCTGTTTCGAGCTCCTGGGGGCACATGAGGCCATCCACTGAGGAGATATTTTAAAAAGTAGTACGGCTTGTTTTTACGATTTGATCAATTGGCAAGTGACTAGAGTAAGACATGTTTAACCTTGAAGCATTAAAAGTGTAGGATGGTATGCTGTAACTCTTTCTGTAACTCCTTGTGGCTCCTGCAGGTGCACTCCCAGATGCCCGTCTGACGAGATGGGGTGTACAAGACACCAGGGGCAGGAGACCGGGCAAAGGTTTGCCCCCTTAATTAGAGCAATTTAATTAACCACTGAAAACATCCTCTGTGTGATTCTGTACCAGTGGGAATATCATGGTGTAATTGTTTCATTGGCTGGATAATGGGAATAGGTTTTGACTAGCTTGGGAATATCATGGTGTCATTTTCTCATAGGCTGGATTATGGGAATAGGTTTTGACAGGCTTGGGAATATCATGGTGTAATTTTCCCATCGGCTGGATAATGGGAATGGGTTTTGACAGGCTTTGGAATATCATGGTGTTATTTTCTCATAGGTTGGATATTGAGAATGGGATTTGACGGGTTTGGGAATGTCATGGTGCAATTGTCTCATAGGCTGGATAATGGGAATAGGTTTTGATAGGCTTGGGAATATCATGGTGTAATTGTCCCGTAGGCTGGATGAAGGGAATACGGCCACCCCTGAAGGAGGACAGGATGAGAAGAGAGAGGGAAGTGAGAGAGGAGGTGGAGGAGGAGAGTGATGACGAGCAGCTCCTGAGCCCATGGAACCCTCCTCTGGAGATCCGACGCTTGCTTGGCCTGGACAACCAGGTCAGACTTGACCCCACTACACTACACATCTCCATTAACCCCCACAAACATCACTGTAGTCTTCATCTGCATTAACCCCCACAAACATCACTGTAGTCTTCATCTGCATTAACCACCATACACATGACTGTAGTCTTCATCTGAATTAACCACCATACACATGACTGTAGTCTTCATCTGCATTAACCACCATACACATGACTGTAGTCTTCATCTGCATTAACCACCATACACATGACTGTAGTCTTCATCTGCATTAACCCCCATACACATGACTGTAGTCTTCATCTGCATTACCCCCCATACAGATGACTGTAGTCTTCATCTGCATTAACCACCATATACATGACTGTAGTCTTCATCTGCATTAACCACCATACACATGACTGTAGTCTTCATCTGCATTAACCACCATACACATGACTGTAGTCTTCATCTGCATTAACCCCCATACAGATGACTGTAGTCTTCATCTGCATTAACCCCCATACACATGACTGTAGTCTTCATCTGCATTAACCCCCATACAGATGACTGTAGTCTTCATCTGCATTAACCACCATACACATGACTGTAGTCTTCATCTGCATTAACCAGCATACACATGACTGTAGTCTTCATCTGCATTAACCACTATACACATCACTGTAGTCTTCATCTGCATTAACCCCCATACACATGACTGTAGTCTTCATCTGCATTAACCCCCATACACATGACTGTAGTCTTCATCTGCATTAACCCCCATACAGATGACTGTAGTCTTCATCTGCATTAACCACCATACACATGACTGTAGTCTTCATCTGCATTAACCAGCATACACATGACTGTAGTCTTCATCTGCATTAACCACTATACACATCACTGTAGTCTTCATCTGCATTAACCCCCATACACATGACTGTAGTCTTCATCTGCATTAACCCCCATACAGATGACTGTAGTCTTCATCTGCATTAACCACCATACACATGACTGTAGTCTTCATCTGCATTAACCACCATACACATGACTGTAGTCTTCATCTGCATTAACCCCCATACACATGACTGTAGTCTTCATCTGCATTAACCCCCATACACATGACTGTAGTCTTCATCTGCATTAACCCCCATACACATGACTGTAGTCTTCATCTGCATTAACCCCCATACAGATGACTGTAGTCTTCATCTGCATTAACCACCATACACATGACTGTAGTCTTCATCTGCATTAACCACCATACACATGACTGTAGTCTTCATCTGCATTAACCACTATACACATGACTGTAGTCTTCATCTGCATTAACCACCATACACATCACGGTAGTCCTCGTACTGTCTAGACCACAGATATCAACTCCAGTGCTGGGGGGCCACAGTGACTGCTGGTTTTTAGGTTGTTCCTGGCACCAGTGGTTCATTCAAGTCATTGATTGGCTAAATAATCCACACATCTTGTTCTCAAGGCCACAATTGGCAGCTGATTGAAAGCCCCACAGTCACTGTGGCTCCCTGGGAATTTAGTTTGACACCCCTGCTTTAGATACATCCAGATCCTTCATGTGGGGGGATATGTCTCCTTTACATACCTAATTAAGGCTTAAAGGTTTTTATATTCAATCATAACAATCTCGGCCCTTGCTTATCCCTGGCTTTTTGTAGATGGATAGATCTTCGTAAGTGGTTGAATACTAATGCTCTTCATGGGTGTAAGTGGGATAGGATGTCACGCTGGTGTATGGTGCTCTCTCCTCAGGGCTCTGTGGAAGAGCGGAGTGGAGCTCCAGGGAGTGGAGCTGGAGTCTGGCTGAAGGGGCTGGACAGGGACTCCCCCTCTGAGAGCACTGGCAGTATCCTCAGCAAACTGGACTGGACCGCCATCGAGAAGATGGTGGCCGAGGAGGACCAAGTCTGATCCAAAGATAATTTATATTGTGTGTGACAGTTAAACTGTCACATCTCTCAGGTTTACAGTTGTTGAATTGTAATATGAATTTTTCTATTTTGTTTTGGTACTTTAAGTGCTCTGTACTGTCAGTAAATACTGTAAATGTGATTGTGAGTGTGACCTTTAATGTTTTTTTAATGTGTGATTGAGTATCAGTCACAAAGAATGCCATAAATCTCTTTTAAAAATGATGCCTTATACAAGGAGCCTGTGGTGGTGCTAGTGCCATTGGTGTTTCCAATAAAACATTTTAAAACCAACATTTAACAGATTGGAATGTCCTTAAAGATGGCGGACAGACAAAGTCAGAGGAGATAAAGACTGGAATGAGCCCCAGGCGTTTGCACCAGACCATACTTGTCTGTGCTCAATTGATCTTGCCTCTTGCAGTTGAGCCAACAAAGAGTACCAGAAGGCAGGGATTGCTGTTTTTTACAGTATTTAATAGGTTCCAATACACCAGACAAGCTCAAAGAGGTGTAGAAAAGTATGTGAACCCAAAACACCTACAAATTTGACCCAGGCCTGGTCAGCACCAGGGACCGGTCAACTCGTCACCGTCGTTCTTGGTACTGCTGGAAGTGCCAAATTGCAGGAAGAGGGAGGGGAGCAGGCCAAGCCAAGTGATGCCCCAGGGGACTGGATTGCACCAGGGGCCCTGGCCCTTATCTGGATCCACATCTCAAGCCTCTCCCCCATGATGGAGGTGGTCTTTATGGGGAGGTGAGCCCAAGTGCTGCACAGCACGAAGGCACAGATTTCAGATGGTCATAGACACGTTCCACTACTCCCTGTTCACCCCGATAGACAAGCATACAGTATGACTACGAGGGCGACATGGCTCAGGCAGTAAGAGCAGTCCTCTGGCAGTCGGAGGGTTGCCGGTTTGATCCCCCGCCCGGGCTGTGTCGAAGTGTCCCTGAACAAGATACCTAACCCCCAAATGCTCCTGACTAGCTGGTCGGCACCTTACCTGGCAGCCAATCGCCGTCGGTGTGTGGGTGTGTGTATGAATGGGTGAATGGGTGAATGAGAAGCATTAATTATACAGCGCTTTGGATAAAGGCGCTATATAAATGCAAATCATTTACCATTTACGACTGGAACAGCCTTCCTCTCAGGAAAGACCCGAAGGCTTTCACAGTGGTTATGCCCCCTTTCACCGACGATAGCAAAATAATCCATGACTGTATCACATGGTACATTGGACAGTTGAGTACTTTGATTGTGCCAAGGGCACCTGGCCGGTAGCGCCATAGGGTGATGCTGCTATATGATTGGTGATTGAGTTTCCCAGGGTGTGGGAGGGATCAGCCTGTTCGGGATCCACATCCTTCGTGGTCATTTTGCAACCCCAGCTGGTCGACCGGGTGTCCATGGACTGCCTGCGGAAGCCACATAGGAAAGGTCTTCCTTTGACTCCACTCTGTGAGCTCAGCTGCGGTCTGCAGTGTGAATGAGAGTGTGGCGGGCTGTCTGAGACTACTCCAACCATGTAACGTTTCTCCCTATGGTTTCTCCACGATTCAAGCAGACTCAATTCCGGAAGTTATGCTGCTTTCCACTTACCATCAGAGATCAAACTTCCAACCTCCAAGTGTTCCAGGTGCACAACGCCAAATTAAACAAAAAAACATGGCTGACTATGAATTGGTGGTGTTTATGTGGTAAGTATATAACCACGTGAACAATCCAAATTCTGCACTGACCCAACGGCAGAAATTATACCACTCGTTAACTGTGCTCGTTAACTAACCACATTGGTAGCTAATCTGCAAATGTCAGGAAATGTGGTATATTTTCAAATGCTTTCACAAATTTTTGGGTATTTTTTATTTTCCTAAATAACGTTTGTGGAGAGAAGATAACTTTCAGAGATCATTTGCCCTTCCCAGCTAACTAATAACATTGGCAACATTGTTTCACATCAATTTGCACGCAGCCTTTAGTATATGAAAGTGTGCTTTATTTTAAAGTCATGCAGGAACAAATACTTTGCGTTGCCGTTTAGTTGATGGTTTACTATTTATGTGTGCCTCCATGGGTTCTGCCATTGTTTGTGTGACAACTGCTTCTCGTGTCGGGGTAGCATTAGCAGCATGACGGGGCTGAAAAGCAACAGAGCTGCAAAGTGACAGAGCGAAAGCAACAGTTTTGTTTGATTTATTTTGCCTTTATTATTTTAGTTCATTATTTTTGCCAGACACTCTCGCTCTCGCTCTCTCGGCCTTCCCCCCCCCTGCATTCTGTAATAGGTAAGTAGGAGGGACCTTATCTCAGGGTCTTGTGGAAAGTGACATCCCACAGGCATCCCATGACGGGGTGGCCTGTAGCGTAGTCGTCAAGGTAAATGTAACGTAGTCGTCAAGGTAAATGTAACGTAGTGGTTAAGGTAAATGACTGGGACACGCAAGGTCGGTGGTTCGATCCCCGGTGTAGCCGCAATAAGATCCACACAGCCGTTGGACCCTTGAGCAAGGCCCTTAACCCTGCATTGCTCCAGGGGAGGATTGTCTCCTGTTTAGTCTAATCAACTGTGCATCGCTCTGGATAAGAGTGTCTGCCAAATGCCAATAATGTAATGTAATGGATCAGTGTTGGGACCACTGCTCTTCCTCGTTTACAAAAACTACCTTGACAGTGACATTGAAAATACTTTTGTTGAATTTCCAGATGTAACTGGGAGGTTTAGGTAACAGTTTGGAATCTAGTAAAGTAATCCAAGAAGATTTAAACCAAATCTAGAAGTTGGCGGAAACCTGGCAGATTGAATTCAGTATAACGAATTGTGGGAAATAGAAACATAAGGCAGAATTTTATGGGTGGTACAAAATTTGAATGTGCTCAAGTCAGAAAGTTGCCATCAAGTTGGAGACCAGGGGGTTGATCAAGGCCTTTCAGGTTCTCATCAATTTTATGTTATGATAGTCATTGTTTAATAAAAGCCAAAAGAGATAAACCCAGTAACTCACTCAACACTGACAGCAGCTAAATAAAAATATTATGAATACATACCAGGATGGTATAAAATGTTTTTTTAATGATGGTGCAGACGTTATATCCGTGAAAAGTAATAGCTCAATCCCAATGTAATCCAATTTCCAATATGTTGATGTAATCCAGTCAAAACACTGAATCATTTTCCACTGCTGTTGTATCCCCGGAAAGAGTATTTGAATTTTGTGTCTTTTTAAACCTGAGGAAAACAAAATGGGGGTAAAAAAAAATTAGTTAAATAATTACTCTCCAAATATTCAGAATATTTTATAACCATCCTCTCCCATCCTCTCCCATTTTCATCCTGGACACAGGAACCATTAGGTCAACACACATCTCAGAAAGTGAGAACAGCTGAGGGAGCAGATGCTGTAAAATGTGGCTGCCTTACCTTTGAATCGTCTGCATGTGATCGAGGGTCTCAGGGAGAGGCATACCGTAGGTTTCAGGAAGTAGGAGGCTAAGCAACCCTCCCAAAACACAGAGGCCCCCCATTAATATGTACGGCAAGGACTTGGAATAGGTTCCTGCATAACGGAAGAAAAGGTGGAGTTTCCCACTGTCAGGCAAATAAACTTCAGCATTCAGAACACAAATCATTAACAAATTAAAATGGAACAAGGTTTTATCTCTTATTCTTTGATGAGTGGGGTCACCCCTTGTTCAATACTAATGAATGAACAACTGAAACCATGTGAGGAAAAGGTGGACAGCAGGGAATATCAGTCTCACAATAGAGGAGGACCAACATGTCTGACAAGAGAAGAACACGGAAGAAAAGGAGAAAGTGGAATGCTTATTTAAAGGTTAACACTGGCAGAAAGACAGGCACTGGTGAAAGAAGAAACACTGACAGAAAGTGTGGAGCTGGTATCAAGGCTCACTAACCCAGATAGAGGAAGTAGGGGGCAGCAATGCTGCCCAGCCGAGCAGCCATGGAGCAGGTGCCCACCGCGGTGTTCCTCAGGACTGTGGGGTACAGCTCCGCCGTGAAGGGATACACGATAGTGAAAGCCACTGAGAATCCAAATTTCCCCATCATCTCCAGTGCAATAGATACCAATTTCAAATCTGTCACATAAAGAGAGATGCCAGAACAGAACAATCCAAAATATTGAGACAACAATGGAGTGTGGTTTGTTTGGACACGGTTCGCACAAACAATACTGCGAGTAACATAAACATATTCTGCTTGAATTTTATTTTTTTACTTCATGAAGTTGTTTAAGTACTGTTAGCCTTTAAAGACCTGCCACAGCAATGTTGCTGCAATAATAAATGTTTGGCCAGTAGGGGGCACTGTTCCATGGAAAATGCCTCATGGCGAGACTGACTAACCTCTTGGTATGAGCAGAGTAAACAGTGGTAGCACTCCACCGAGGAACAACGTAGCAAAGAGGCACAATCTCCTTGAGCACGAGCGAAGTAAGGGCCAGGACAGAATGATGCCCGGGACCTCGACAGCCGCAGAGAGGAAACAGTTCAGGAAGGGGTTACCATGCAGATTGGAGGAGTTCAATGATAAGGCAAAGTACCCAATGGAGACTGCAATCCTGAAAAGATGGGGGGTGGGGGGTAGGGGGATTTTAACAGTTGTTAAAAGGGCAGTTCATCCAAAAATTGAATTAAGTTATGTTTACCCTTACCAGGAGTACTATTTATCATCCAGATAGTTTGATGTCTTGTCTCTTTCCAAATATAATCATATGTCAATCCTCATGGTGTTATTATGGATGCTCATTGAAAACAAATTTCTGTCAAAGTATGCCAACTGTGTATGTCCGTACAAAGTCACTACTGAAGCAGGCCAATATTCTGGTTAAACTGTTAAAACTATTTGAACCAGTGTTTGAAAACAACATTGACATTACATTACATTATATTACAGGCATTTAGTAGACGCTTTCATCCAGAGCGATGTACAACGAAGTGCAAATCAAACACAGAGCCACTCTTTCGTAGTCCAAAGAGCATTCCGGGGAAAGCTGAGTAGCTGGCCAAAAATTGGTCCAAGAGAATCTATTAAACTAAGGGAGTTTAGTGATTTCCTCATCTCCTGCAAGAATGCAATGCCCCATGTACAAGGTCTAAAGATTTTAGATGATTGTGAAGAAAATCAAAAGCTACTACAGAAACTTCCTGACTGGGCAACAACCAGATGGAACCGGTATGTCACTAAAGCACTGGATGAAGGGAAGCCATATCCAGGTTTCAAGGAATTCTCAGACTTCGTGGCAGAGGAGGCACACGTTGCATGCAATCCAATTTCCTCCCTTCATGCACTAAAATATTCAGATGAAAAACTTGGGAGGGAACAGAAGTGCCTCAAAGCCAGCGCCCTGGTGACGTCAACCATGGTGTCTCAAAAAACAAAACCCACAACAAAGAACTCAAGTGCATCAGAACGTGACAAGGGTTCCAAAACCAGTCCTCTGGCCACTCAAAATAAAAGGCAAATAGAATGTATCTGTTGTCAACAAGATAACTTCATATATAAATGTGAAAAATTTGCAGCAATGCCTCTGGAGGAAAAGAAACAATTTGTCTTTAACAACAACATGTGCTTTGGTTGCCTCAGAGTCGGCCATGTCTCTAAAAACTGTCGAAACAGAGCCACTTGCAATATTTGCAAGTGGAGCCATCCCTCTCCGCTTCATGAAGAACGTCATAAAGAAGAAAGAGCAGCAGCACCACCAACTGAGGAAAAAGCTTCCACTCTCAGCGTGAGAGTGGACAACAGTGATCGTACTTCAATGATTGTTCTGGTGTGGCTCTCTTGTGCAACAAAAAACAACCCAGAAACCTTGGTGTATGCATTACTGGACACACAGAGCAGTAATACATTTATTGACCAAGAAGTGTGTAGAAAAATGCAAGCAGACACAGAACCTGTAAAATTGAAGTTGTCAACAATGACTGACAGGGGTTCAATAGTCAACTGTCAAAGAGTGGTGGGACTAAAAGTGAGAGGGTACCTTTCACAAGAGTGCATTGAGTTACCACCAGTGTACACTCGAGAATACATCCCACTGGATCAAAATAGCATTCCCACTTGTGAAACAGCGAAAGAGTGGAGCCACCTTCGCAGGATAACAGAAGAGATGCCAGATCTATTGAACTGTCCTGTAGGACTCCTAATTGGCTATGATTGCGCAAGGGCCCTGAAACCAAAAGAGGTGATATCAGGGGAAGAGTATGATCCATACGGAGTCAAGACTGATTTAGGCTGGAGTATAGTGGGATCCAAAACACCTCGTACTAGTTCAAGGCACGTCACAGGGTTTTGTCATCGCGTCTCTGTGAAAGAGCTTCCGCCTATTACACCTGCCTCTGTGATTAAGGCATTGGAAACAGATTTTCTGGACACAAACCCAAGAGAAAGGAACATATCCCAAGAAGATATTCGGTTTCTACAGCTACTGAATGGGAAAGTTCAACACAATGAGAAAGGACTGGAAAGAGCGTCCACAGCTTCCGAACAACAAGCAGCTCGCTATAGCCCGATTGAAACACCTCAAAAGAAAACTAGAGAAAAGTCCCAAGTACAAAGAGGACTATGTGAAATTCATCAACAGTGTCTTCAAAGATGGTGATGCAGAAGAAGTAAAGATCTCACCGAAAGAGGGCAATACATGGTACATTCCACACCACAGGGTGTACCATCCTAGGAAGCCAGAAAAAATCAGTCGTATTTGACTGCTCCGCCAGATACCTTGACACCTCTCTAAATGATCACCTACTCACAGGACCTGACTTAAGTAATGCTCTGACTGGGGTGCTGTGTAGATTTCGTGAGCACCAAATTGCAATCATTTGCGATGTGGAAAAGATGTTTCACCGCTTCCATGTTAGCCCAGAAGATAGGGATTTCATGAGGTTCCTGTGGTGGGAAAATGGGAACACAGAAATAGAGCCCAAGGAATATTGCATGCGAGTGCACATCTTTGGAGCCACATCCTCTCCAGGATGTGCCAACTATGGCATGAAATATCTGGCCAGTAAATATGAAAGGGACTACCCACTGGCAGCGAGCTTCATTCGAAAGAATTTCTACGTGGATGATGGGCTTATCAGCGTAGAAACAGTCGAGAAAGCCAAGCAGCTAGTCAAAGAAGCACAAGAAATGTGTGCGAAGGGAAAGCTACGCTTGCACAAATTTGTGTCCAACAGCAGAGAAGTCTTGGATGCGATTCCAGAGAGTGAATGTGCCAGCGTTGTGAAGGATGTAGATCTGAACTACAACGAGCTTCCAATGCAGAGTGTACTGGGGGTAAAGTGGAACATAGAGACAGATGCGTTCTCATTCAATGTTATCCTTAATGAAAAGGCAGCCACACGATGAGGAATCCTATCAACAGTCGCCAGCGTGTATGACCCATTAGGATTTCTCTCTCCCTACATCTTGAATGGGAAAAGACTGCTTCAAGAGATGTGCAAGCGGGGAGTTAGTTGGGATGATCCTCTCCCTCCTGAACTACAGCCAAAATGGGAAACATGGCTCCATGACTTGGAGAATCTACATAAAATCTAAATACCAAGATGCTTCATTCCTAAGAACCATGGCACAATCCAAAACATTGAGCTGCATCATTTCTCAGATGCTAGCAATAACGGTTATGGGCAATGCTCATACATCAGGATTGTTGCTGATGAACAAGTGCATTGTGCACTGGTCATGGGCAAGGCCAGAGAGGCACCCATAAATGTTGTCACCATACCACGCCTCGAGCTCACTGCAGCTACAGTCTCCGCTGCGGTAAGCAACACTCTTAGAGAAGAGCTCGAACTGAAAATAGATCGGGAGTTTTTCTGGACAGATTCACAGGTAGTGCTCGGGTATATCAAGAACGAAGCCCGGCGCTGTCATGTGTTTGTCGCTAACCGTGTCCAGAGAATCAGAGAGACAACAGATCCAAGTCAATGGTTCTACGTCGAAACAAGTCAAAATCCTGCAGACCATGCATCTAGGGGTCTCACGGTGGCAGAGCTCATGGATTCAAATTGGCTCATAGGACCTAAGTTCTTATGGGAACGAGAGATTGTCACAAACCAAAAATCCCCAGAGCTTCTTGTAGGGGACCCAGAGGTAAAAGTCCTGAAAACAGAAGCCTCTGAAACAGACAGCTTCCTCAAAAGGTTGTCAAGATTCTCAGATTGGAATACAGCCCTCAACGTTACCGCTCGGATTCAAAGACTGGCACATAAAGACCGGTCAGGGCCTATTAGTGTAGAGGAAAGAAGACTAGCCGCTCTTGCGCTCATCAAGGCAGCACAAAGAGAAGCCTTTGAGGAAGAGCTGAAATGGCTTAGTCACAAATCTGATAAACTGCCAAAAAGCCACAAGATACACCAACTTGATCCCATCCTTGAAAATGGTCTGCTCAGGGTTGGAGGGCGGTTGAGAAGATCTTCCGCATCACTTGAGTTGAAACATCCAGTGATCCTTCTTAAGGAAGCTATCGTCACACAACTCATACTCGATCACTGTCACAAGAAAACTCAGCACCAAGGCCGAGGGCAAACGTTGAACGAACTCAGGGCCAGCGGATATTGGATAGTAGAAATGTTGGAGGATCTCACGACTGACGCCTTTTTAAATGCTTTGAGATGCTTCATAGCAATCAGAGGAGCGGTAAGACAGATCCGATCTGACCAAGGGACGAATTTCGTCGGGGAAAGGAATGAGCTAGAGAAAGGTCTTAGGGAACTAGACAAAGAGAGGATCTCTACCTATCTTGCAAGAAAACAATGTGACTTCTTTATGAATGTTCCTGACGCAAGCCACATGGGAGGTGTTTGGGAGCGCCAAATACAGACAGTAAGGAGCGTGATGAGCTCTGTCCTGGCACAAGCTACTGGAAGACTAGATGACACCTCATTGAGAACATTCTTTTAAGAGGCTATGTCGATCATGAATAATCGTCCGCTCACCACAAACACAATCAGTGACCCCAAGAGTGTTGAACCTTTAACACCTAACCATTTACTCACAATGAAGACCTCTGTGTCTCTTCCGCCTCCTGGAAAGTTTGTTAGAGAAGATTTGTATGCCAGGAAAAGGTGGCGGAGAGTGCAATACCTGACAGAGCAATTCTGGAGCAGATGGCGTAAAGAATACCTGGCCAATGTGAGCCTCAGACAACGGTGGCATACACCCAGAAGAAATGTAGAAGTAGGGGATGTAGTAGTTGTCAAGGAGGACAATGTTCCTAGAAATGAGTGGAAACTAGCCAGAGTCGTTGAGACAAGCGAAGATCATGATGGTCTAGTGAGAAAAGTTAAAATCCAAGTAGGGCAAAGTAACCTAGGAAAGAAAGGTGAACGCCTGACGCAACCATCCTTTCTTGATCAAAAACTAGTGGTTCTAGTGGAGAATAGTTCCTAAACTATCATTAAAATAGTACCAAAAGATGGATGTCTAAATGTTTATGTTAAGGTTAATTGACAGCTTATGGTAAAATTACAAGATTTAATCATTCTGTTCACATAAATCTTTGTAATTTTGGTGGCAGTGTAGCTGTCCCCTGACTTTCTGATTATTTGAAGTGCAGAGTAATATGGAGAGAATTGAATGATTATTGTGATTGGTGTTGTGCAATCATTTTGTTCGTAATGTTTGGAAAATATAAGGTTTGGTTTCTTGTGATCTTGTGTAGTAGCGACACCTACTGTTCAAATGTGTAAGTTCCTTTGCATAGACAGCATACTGTGGTCACGTTAGTCAGTTGCGTTAATTGGAGTACTGTGGATTGGTCGGAACATTTGAGAACGGCAGAGGTGTTTGAACTGTTGGGAGCTGCACAAGGAAGGTTGTTTTGTAAATGAAAAGCAAGAGAACAGAAGAGCAAAGACGAGAGGGTGTGAAAGTGAATGTAACTACTCCTTGAGTTTGGTCACAAGGCGCACACGTTTTTCAAGGTGTTTGCCGACGAAAGAAGACAATAAAACTTCAGACGTGAACATCAGTCGATACGTGGGTGTCTGTGCTAGAGAAAAGGACCTTTGGGAGCAGTTATAGAGACAAGTGTGACGAGGACAGTTTGGTTCCTAGCATGACCATATAGATAAAACTTGAACCCTTGAAGAATACATCAACTTACCAACTAGCATACCACGGTTGGCAGCTAGAATACCCAGAGTACAACAATACTATATATAAAACTATATATAAGTTCCATTATAATCTATGGCATGCACAAAGCTAAAGACACTTCGCCCAAGAATATTGGCATGTTTCGTTGAGACTTATAAAATTATAAAATATGAAATATACAGTAGGCCTATGTTATGGGTAGCTTTACTTCATTTTTGCTGCATTGAGGCTTTAGACATCAGTTTCAACTTTTGCAAATAAATAAGGGTTACACAACAGCAAATCTTTTGCTGCATTTTTAGCTATTTATTAGTCCAGGGTTTCGTGACACTCACCACACAAAGCTCAGCATGATCGTAATCCAGCGGATGTTCTTGGACTTCACAAGATCACCGACGTTGTGACGGCTCAATTTTTCTGTCTTGTTTTCTGTCTACAGTAACACGTGTCACAACAAATGCGATTAATTTAACCCATTTCAGACTCCCAAAACAAATTGTCAACTATCCAAAATATATTTATTATCACATGGAGATAGTGAGGTTCGAACGGACATATCAGTGTTCAACACTTCTTTTGCCCATAACTGATTATGGCATTCATGGCATTCATTCAAGTTTTGACAGACACGTGTGTGATTATTTAGCAGGGCTTGTGTTCAGCAGCCTATTTTAAGTTTGGTCGCTAGCTGTCTCTGACAGAAACCATGGCAAAGCACACAGCTGCTGGCAAAGATGGCACTTGATCGAGATGTGATGGATTGGCCACTGATGCATGGAGGCCCATATTCATGTTGACGTAAGGGATGAGTGAAATTCTCAGCTTGTGTGAGGCCCTGAGCATAGATGTGGACAGGGGAGTGCAAAATTGCCCCAATTTGAGTTTAACACTTGAGTGATATCCCAATGAAAACTGCTGATTACTTCTCTTTACAATGGAAAAAAGCCATTGATGGAGCTTCTGGAGATGTCAGGCCATAAAGCAGGTTGAGAAACAAGTCTAAAAAAGACATACCCCAACGCTGCATAGATTCACTGTCACTCATCTTTTTTCAGTTTTCATGGACATTGGTCCCCGTAATGTCCTTGGAGACATTAGTCTGGGACCAAAAGCTTGATGACCAAAATGCTCATTAAAATGTGAACAACGCTGTGACTGGATAGTACAGGCAGTTCCAACTGTGGAGAATTAGCAGGACCTGGAGAGGCTGAAAGATGACCTCTGGAGCTGTGACTCTGTTCTTCCTGGCAGCGGCTCTCAAAATGGCCTCCGCCTCCTCCACCCGGCCCTGAGAGAGAAGCCATCGAGGGGACTCCGGGATCAACCTGTCCCAACATAAATGCTGTCAGTTCCACACATCAAGTAGTGAATACTCAAATGATAGCCAATACCCACCTGAATGGCAATTGTATCATGCACCTACTTCCAAAGAGGGAGATAGAAAACTCCTGGGACATTGATGGCAATCAGCAGCATTCTCCAGTCTCTGATGAAGAAGGCTGCCAGCGGAAGCAACATGTAGCCGATGGCAAAGAAAATGGAGATACCCACAGTGGAGTATATGGTCCGAAGACATGGAGTCAAAATTTCTGCTCCTTTAGACAATATATATAGGGAACAGGAAGTCAATTTCAGAGAAAACTGCAGACTGTAGGATTAATATAAAACATTATGAAAGAATACCTGAATAATCACCACTGTCCCACATGATCCCGTGAGCAAGTACACTTACCTGTGAAGCACTGTAACTATTTTATGCATTGGAGGCTATACTGTCCTATTAAACCTGGCATGAATACCATTCAGATTTGAGTGTATGATCAAACCTGCAATCTTCTGTGGCATTTATCAAAGTTGTATGCACACACTTCCATTGATAAATAGTGTACACAAGCCCACAATACAAAAAACAAAAAATCGCAACCACTTTTTAATCACCTATTTGGACTTACAAATATACACTGATGAGCCAAAACATTATGAAACATGGGGCGGCCTGTAGAGTAGTGGTTAAGGTCCATGACTGGGACCCACAAGGTCAGTGGTTCGATCCCCAGTGTAGCTGCACAGCCGTTAACCCTGCATTGCTCCAGGGGAGTATTGTCTACTGCTTAGTCTAATCAACTGTGTCTGCCAAATGCCATTAATGTAATGTAATGTTATGACCACCTGTCTCATATGCTGTGGTCCTCCATGGAGGACTCTCCAAGACCTCTGAAGGTGCTTGGTATCTGGCACCAAGTCGTTAGCAGCAGATCCTTTAAGTCCTGTAGGTAGCGAGGTGGAGCCGCCATGGATCGAGCTTGTTGTTCCAGCACATTCCACAGATGCTTGATTGGATTGAGATTTGAGATCTGGGGATTTTTTAATAGCCTTCATTGCCCTTGGACATCGATGAGCCTCGGGTGCCCAAGTCCTGTTGCCAGTTTGTGGTTTGTCCCTCCTGGGACCACTGCCAGTGAGTACTCACCAATGCTGACCGGGAGCACCCTTTTCAAAGTCGCTCATGTCTTTACGCCTGCCCATTTCTCCCACATCCAACTCCTCGACTACTGGAACCAACTTACTGTGTAATATATCCCAAACCTTGACATGCGCTGTTGTTACCAGATAATCAGCGTTTTTCACTTCATCTGTGAGTGGTCATAATGTTTTGGCTCTTCGGTGTGTTCATTGTAAGGTGTTCAGCCAAGTAGTGGTGGATGAGTGCCAGATGGTCCCAAAAAAAAAATATATATATTTTTTTAAATTGCACTTATGATGACTGTATGTTTAGAACAGCACTTCATGTGTATTTTACTAGTTATGGATGTGTTGCTTTAACCTATGCACTTGTAAGTCGCTTTGGATTAAAAGTGTCTGCCAAATGACTAAAATGTAAATGTAAATGTAGTAGGAGAAGCTGACCAGTAAAACTGGGCCTTCAAAACTGGAGAAAATAATGGAGGGGGTCATGAAAAAAAGTTGTTGACAAAATAACTATCAGATGGCAAAATGTCACAATTACTTTTTTTTGCAATTAACATACCGCATATTGAAGAACAACAACACAGACTCATAATTACCTAGGACAAATGCTATCAAAAAGGTATTAAGTCCACCCATTCCAACAAAAAAGAAAAGAGCGGAGAACATAAACCAGGATGTGGACAAAATCAGGATGAATGTGAACAAAGTGTGAAGTCCAATTGTTCCAAACAGAACAATTTTCCTCCCAAACCTAGGAGAAAGACATAAAACAGTCTGTGAAAGAAAGCTCCCCGTACCTATTTTTAAGTATTCTCTCTATTCATTGGTTAGATAGTTTGACAGTTAAAAAGGCTCCTTCTTGTTTTCATATCTGAATTAATTCCATATAGTCTAACAGGCATTACTGGTTTTTCTATAATGTCTGTAGGATTCCATGTGAAACTAAATTTGAACATTCAAAAATGTACCTGCTTCATTGGAACACACTGAAAACAATTTATTTAAAGATCTATGGCATAAAATAATTTTTCGTGTTTTAAAGGTGAATATGCTGCATAGTATGCCTCTAAACTAACATGAAATAAGATGTTTAGCTACAAACTGAGACCAGCCTGTTTTTATTTTACCTGTCAGACAGCTGCCCAGAAATAAATGATCCACCTAAGATGCCAAAGAAGCATGTGGAGGTGATCACGGGGACCTTCCAAGCATCACTACATACCAGATCCCACTGAGGACAGAGCACATATTTACTGGACAAGTTAGACTTTCACAAGTTAAAATACAGTATGTACATGCTGTTATACTTTTAATTTCATGGTCATACTTTACAATAAGGTTCATAAATTGGCTACACGCATGATAGCTTAGAGATGACAATTGAACGTGGGAGGGGGTGGAAGGAGATGGAGAAGTTGGAGGTGACCTCAGTCCAGCGCCAGACTCTGTTGGGATTAACCACACAGGCTGTACAGGCTGCAGCCTAGGGCCAAGGCAACCATCGATCTCAGTTACCGATGATGTTGTTTGGTTGACTAGTTTTATTGTTGTCATGATCCTGATTTGTGTCTGTTAGTTTATTTGGTATTTTTGCAAATGGATTATTTTTCATATTCATGTCTGGTTTTCTGTTCACATTCATTAGTCTTTCCACCCGTCTTCCACTGTGATGTCTGTGTCTGAATGTTTTCTTATCCCGAATCACTCTCCTGTCTGCGTGCTTCACTATTCGGGTGGTTTCGGAATTTTCCGGTTTCCCACCCACGATTCCTTCTGTTTCGCTTTTCTTGCTTCCTGCTTTCTCTCCATTTCAGGGTTTCACTAATATACTAATCCCAACTAACATATCATTTGCATGGCTGTCAACTCTCACGCTTTCGGTGTGAGACACACGCATTTGCATGTGCGTGTGAAAACAGGCTAATGCGTGTGTCTCACGCCGAAAGCGTGAAAGTTGGCAACTATGCATTTGTACATTACTAATTATATTAACACACTAACATGTTCGTCGAACTAACAAACTAACATTCACTAG